>NW_027414523.1:0-36485 GCF_964106895.1 Numenius arquata
GTAGGGGTCTGTAGGGTTCCGTAGGCACCTGCAGTGTTCTGTAGGAGCCCATAGGGTTTTAGTGAGGTTCCGTTGTGTTGCTAAGGGTCTTGTAGAGTGCTGTCGGGTCCTGGAGTATTCTGTAGGGTTCCAGAGGGCCTCATAGGGTTCCATCGAAATCTGAAGGGTTCCCTAGGGGCCCATAGAGTCCCGTAGATTTCCGTAGGGACCTGTAGGGTTGTGTAAGTGCCCGCAGGGGTTGGTAGGAGTCTGTGGGATTCTGTAAGGTTCTGGAGGGTTCTGCAGGGTTCCGTAGGGACCCGTAGAGTTCCGTAGTGGCTGGTAAAGTTCCGTAGGGCCCTGTGGGGTTCTGTATGGACCTGTAGGGTTCCGTAGGGGCCTGCAGGGTTCCATAAGTGCCCGCAGGTGTCTGTAGGGTTCCGTAGGGGTCTGTAGGGTTCCGTAGGCACCTGCAGTGTTCTGTAGGAGCCCATAGGGTTTTAGTGAGGTTCTGTTGTGTTGCTAAGGGTCTTGTAGAGTGCTGTCGGGTCCTGGAGTATTCTGTAGGGTTCCAGAGGGGCTCGTAGGGTTCCGTCGAAATCTGAAGGGTTCCCTAGGGGCCCGTAGAGTCCCGTAGATTTCCGTAGGGGCCTGTAGAGTTATGTAAGTGCCCGCAGGGGTTGGTAGGAGCTTGTAGGGTGCCATATGTTTCCGGAGGGTTGTGTAGGGTTCCGTAGGGGCCTGTGGTGTTCCCTAGGGGCCTGTAGAGTCTCGTACAGTTTCGGTAGGGTCCTGTAGGTTTCCATAAGCGCCCGCAGAGGTCTGAAGGGGCCCGTACTGTTCCGTAAGGATCCATAGGGTTCCGTAGAGCTTCGTAGGTTCCCTAGAGGCCTGTGGAGTACCGCAGGAGCCAGTAGTGTTCCGTAGGGTCCTCTAGGGTTGAGTAAGTGCCCGCAGGAGTCTGTAGGAATCCGTGGGATTCTGTAAGGTTCTGGAGGGTTCTGCAGGGTTCCGTAGGGGCCCGTAGAGTTCCGTAGTGGCTGGTAAAGTTCCCTAGGGCCCTGTACCGTTCCGTAACTGCCTGCAAGGGTCTTTAGGCTTCCGTAGGGGCTGGTAGGGTTCCATAAAGTTCCGTGGGTTCCTGCAGAGTTCTGCAAGTGCCCGCAAGGGCCTGTAGGGGCGCACAGTGTTTCTGCCAGGTTCCGTAGAGTTCCGTAGGGGCCATATTTTTCTGTAGTGGCTGGTAGTATTCTGTAGGGGTCTGTAGGTTTCCGTAGGCACCTGCAGTGTTCTGTAGGAGCCCATCGGGTTTTAGTGAGGTTCCGTTGTGTTGCTAAGGGTCTTGTAGAGTGCTGTCGGGTCCTGGAGTATTCTGTAGGGTTCCAGAGGGGCTCGTAGGGTTCCATCGAAATCTGAAGGGTTCCCTAGGGGCCCATAGAGTCCCGTAGATTTCCGTAGGGACCTGTAGGGTTGTGTAAGTGCCCGCAGAAGTCTGTAGGAGTCTGTGGGATTCTGTAAGGTTCCGGAGGGTTCTGCAGGGTTCCGTAGGGGCCCGTAGAGTTCCGTAGTGGCTGGTAAAGTTCCGTAGGGCCCTGTGGGGTTCTGTATGGACCTGTAGGGTTCCGTAGGGGCCTGCAGGGTTCCGTAAGTGCCCGCAGGTGTCTGTAGGGTTCCGTAGGGGTCTGTAGGGTTCCGTAGGCACCTGCAGTGTTCTGTAGGAGCCCATAGGGTTTTAGTGAGGTTCCGTTGTGTTGCTAAGGGTCTTGTAGAGTGCTGTCGGGTCCTGGAGTATTCTGTAGGGTTCCAGAGGGCCTCATAGGGTTCCATCGAAATCTGAAGGGTTCCCTAGGGGCCCATAGAGTCCCGTAGATTTCCGTAGGGACCTGTAGGGTTGTGTAAGTGCCCGCAGGGGTTGGTAGGAGTCTGTGGGATTCTGTAAGGTTCTGGAGGGTTCTGCAGGGTTCCGTAGGGACCCGTAGAGTTCCGTAGTGGCTGGTAAAGTTCCGTAGGGCCCTGTGGGGTTCTGTATGGACCTGTAGGGTTCCGTAGGGGCCTGCAGGGTTCCATAAGTGCCCGCAGGTGTCTGTAGGGTTCCGTAGGGGTCTGTAGGGTTCCGTAGGCACCTGCAGTGTTCTGTAGGAGCCCATAGGGTTTTAGTGAGGTTCTGTTGTGTTGCTAAGGGTCTTGTAGAGTGCTGTCGGGTCCTGGAGTATTCTGTAGGGTTCCAGAGGGGCTCGTAGGGTTCCGTCGAAATCTGAAGGGTTCCCTAGGGGCCCGTAGAGTCCCGTAGATTTCCGTAGGGGCCTGTAGAGTTATGTAAGTGCCCGCAGGGGTTGGTAGGAGCTTGTAGGGTGCCATATGTTTCCGGAGGGTTGTGTAGGGTTCCGTAGGGGCCTGTGGTGTTCCCTAGGGGCCTGTAGAGTCTCGTACAGTTTCGGTAGGGTCCTGTAGGTTTCCATAAGCGCCCGCAGAGGTCTGAAGGGGCCCGTACTGTTCCGTAAGGATCCATAGGGTTCCGTAGAGCTTCGTAGGTTCCCTAGAGGCCTCTGGAGTACCGCAGGAGCCAGTAGTGTTCCGTAGGGTCCTCTAGGGTTGAGTAAGTGCCCGCAGGAGTCTGTAGGAATCCGTGGGATTCTGTAAGGTTCTGGAGGGTTCTGCAGGGTTCCGTAGGGGCCCGTAGAGTTCCGTAGTGGCTGGTAAAGTTCCCTAGGGCCCTGTACCGTTCCGTAACTGCCTGCAAGGGTCTTTAGGCTTCCGTAGGGGCTGGTAGGGTTCCATAAAGTTCCGTGGGTTCCTGCAGAGTTCTGCAAGTGCCCGCAAGGGCCTGTAGGGGCGCACAGTGTTTCTGCCAGGTTCCGTAGAGTTCCGTAGGGGCCATATTTTTCTGTAGTGGCTGGTAGTATTCTGTAGGGGTCTGTAGGTTTCCGTAGGCACCTGCAGTGTTCTGTAGGAGCCCATCGGGTTTTAGTGAGGTTCCGTTGTGTTGCTAAGGGTCTTGTAGAGTGCTGTCGGGTCCTGGAGTATTCTGTAGGGTTCCAGAGGGGCTCGTAGGGTTCCATCGAAATCTGAAGGGTTCCCTAGGGGCCCATAGAGTCCCGTAGATTTCCGTAGGGACCTGTAGGGTTGTGTAAGTGCCCGCAGAAGTCTGTAGGAGTCTGTGGGATTCTGTAAGGTTCCGGAGGGTTCTGCAGGGTTCCGTAGGGGCCCGTAGAGTTCCGTAGTGGCTGGTAAAGTTCCGTAGGGCCCTGTGGGGTTCTGTATGGACCTGTAGGGTTCCGTAGGGGCCTGCAGGGTTCCGTAAGTGCCCGCAGGTGTCTGTAGGGTTCCGTAGGGGTCTGTAGGGTTCCGTAGGCACCTGCAGTGTTCTGTAGGAGCCCATAGGGTTTTAGTGAGGTTCCGTTGTGTTGCTAAGGGTCTTGTAGAGTGCTGTCGGGTCCTGGAGTATTCTGTAGGGTTCCAGAGGGCCTCATAGGGTTCCATCGAAATCTGAAGGGTTCCCTAGGGGCCCATAGAGTCCCGTAGATTTCCGTAGGGACCTGTAGGGTTGTGTAAGTGCCCGCAGGGGTTGGTAGGAGTCTGTGGGATTCTGTAAGGTTCTGGAGGGTTCTGCAGGGTTCCGTAGGGACCCGTAGAGTTCCGTAGTGGCTGGTAAAGTTCCGTAGGGCCCTGTGGGGTTCTGTATGGACCTGTAGGGTTCCGTAGGGGCCTGCAGGGTTCCATAAGTGCCCGCAGGTGTCTGTAGGGTTCCGTAGGGGTCTGTAGGGTTCCGTAGGCACCTGCAGTGTTCTGTAGGAGCCCATAGGGTTTTAGTGAGGTTCTGTTGTGTTGCTAAGGGTCTTGTAGAGTGCTGTCGGGTCCTGGAGTATTCTGTAGGGTTCCAGAGGGGCTCGTAGGGTTCCGTCGAAATCTGAAGGGTTCCCTAGGGGCCCGTAGAGTCCCGTAGATTTCCGTAGGGGCCTGTAGAGTTATGTAAGTGCCCGCAGGGGTTGGTAGGAGCTTGTAGGGTGCCATATGTTTCCGGAGGGTTGTGTAGGGTTCCGTAGGGGCCTGTGGTGTTCCCTAGGGGCCTGTAGAGTCTCGTACAGTTTCGGTAGGGTCCTGTAGGTTTCCATAAGCGCCCGCAGAGGTCTGAAGGGGCCCGTACTGTTCCGTAAGGATCCATAGGGTTCCGTAGAGCTTCGTAGGTTCCCTAGAGGCCTGTGGAGTACCGCAGGAGCCAGTAGTGTTCCGTAGGGTCCTCTAGGGTTGAGTAAGTGCCCGCAGGAGTCTGTAGGAATCCGTGGGATTCTGTAAGGTTCTGGAGGGTTCTGCAGGGTTCCGTAGGGGCCCGTAGAGTTCCGTAGTGGCTGGTAAAGTTCCCTAGGGCCCTGTACCGTTCCGTAACTGCCTGCAAGGGTCTTTAGGCTTCCGTAGGGGCTGGTAGGGTTCCATAAAGTTCCGTGGGTTCCTGCAGAGTTCTGCAAGTGCCCGCAAGGGCCTGTAGGGGCGCACAGTGTTTCTGCCAGGTTCCGTAGAGTTCCGTAGGGGCCATATTTTTCTGTAGTGGCTGGTAGTATTCTGTAGGGGTCTGTAGGTTTCCGTAGGCACCTGCAGTGTTCTGTAGGAGCCCATCGGGTTTTAGTGAGGTTCCGTTGTGTTGCTAAGGGTCTTGTAGAGTGCTGTCGGGTCCTGGAGTATTCTGTAGGGTTCCAGAGGGGCTCGTAGGGTTCCATCGAAATCTGAAGGGTTCCCTAGGGGCCCATAGAGTCCCGTAGATTTCCGTAGGGACCTGTAGGGTTGTGTAAGTGCCCGCAGAAGTCTGTAGGAGTCTGTGGGATTCTGTAAGGTTCCGGAGGGTTCTGCAGGGTTCCGTAGGGGCCCGTAGAGTTCCGTAGTGGCTGGTAAAGTTCCGTAGGGCCCTGTGGGGTTCTGTATGGACCTGTAGGGTTCCGTAGGGGCCTGCAGGGTTCCGTAAGTGCCCGCAGGTGTCTGTAGGGTTCCGTAGGGGTCTGTAGGGTTCCGTAGGCACCTGCAGTGTTCTGTAGGAGCCCATAGGGTTTTAGTGAGGTTCCGTTGTGTTGCTAAGGGTCTTGTAGAGTGCTGTCGGGTCCTGGAGTATTCTGTAGGGTTCCAGAGGGCCTCATAGGGTTCCATCGAAATCTGAAGGGTTCCCTAGGGGCCCATAGAGTCCCGTAGATTTCCGTAGGGACCTGTAGGGTTGTGTAAGTGCCCGCAGGGGTTGGTAGGAGTCTGTGGGATTCTGTAAGGTTCTGGAGGGTTCTGCAGGGTTCCGTAGGGACCCGTAGAGTTCCGTAGTGGCTGGTAAAGTTCCGTAGGGCCCTGTGGGGTTCTGTATGGACCTGTAGGGTTCCGTAGGGGCCTGCAGGGTTCCATAAGTGCCCGCAGGTGTCTGTAGGGTTCCGTAGGGGTCTGTAGGGTTCCGTAGGCACCTGCAGTGTTCTGTAGGAGCCCATAGGGTTTTAGTGAGGTTCTGTTGTGTTGCTAAGGGTCTTGTAGAGTGCTGTCGGGTCCTGGAGTATTCTGTAGGGTTCCAGAGGGGCTCGTAGGGTTCCGTCGAAATCTGAAGGGTTCCCTAGGGGCCCGTAGAGTCCCGTAGATTTCCGTAGGGGCCTGTAGAGTTATGTAAGTGCCCGCAGGGGTTGGTAGGAGCTTGTAGGGTGCCATATGTTTCCGGAGGGTTGTGTAGGGTTCCGTAGGGGCCTGTGGTGTTCCCTAGGGGCCTGTAGAGTCTCGTACAGTTTCGGTAGGGTCCTGTAGGTTTCCATAAGCGCCCGCAGAGGTCTGAAGGGGCCCGTACTGTTCCGTAAGGATCCATAGGGTTCCGTAGAGCTTCGTAGGTTCCCTAGAGGCCTCTGGAGTACCGCAGGAGCCAGTAGTGTTCCGTAGGGTCCTCTAGGGTTGAGTAAGTGCCCGCAGGAGTCTGTAGGAATCCGTGGGATTCTGTAAGGTTCTGGAGGGTTCTGCAGGGTTCCGTAGGGGCCCGTAGAGTTCCGTAGTGGCTGGTAAAGTTCCCTAGGGCCCTGTACCGTTCCGTAACTGCCTGCAAGGGTCTTTAGGCTTCCGTAGGGGCTGGTAGGGTTCCATAAAGTTCCGTGGGTTCCTGCAGAGTTCTGCAAGTGCCCGCAAGGGCCTGTAGGGGCGCACAGTGTTTCTGCCAGGTTCCGTAGAGTTCCGTAGGGGCCATATTTTTCTGTAGTGGCTGGTAGTATTCTGTAGGGGTCTGTAGGTTTCCGTAGGCACCTGCAGTGTTCTGTAGGAGCCCATCGGGTTTTAGTGAGGTTCCGTTGTGTTGCTAAGGGTCTTGTAGAGTGCTGTCGGGTCCTGGAGTATTCTGTAGGGTTCCAGAGGGGCTCGTAGGGTTCCATCGAAATCTGAAGGGTTCCCTAGGGGCCCATAGAGTCCCGTAGATTTCCGTAGGGACCTGTAGGGTTGTGTAAGTGCCCGCAGAAGTCTGTAGGAGTCTGTGGGATTCTGTAAGGTTCCGGAGGGTTCTGCAGGGTTCCGTAGGGGCCCGTAGAGTTCCGTAGTGGCTGGTAAAGTTCCGTAGGGCCCTGTGGGGTTCTGTATGGACCTGTAGGGTTCCGTAGGGGCCTGCAGGGTTCCGTAAGTGCCCGCAGGTGTCTGTAGGGTTCCGTAGGGGTCTGTAGGGTTCCGTAGGCACCTGCAGTGTTCTGTAGGAGCCCATAGGGTTTTAGTGAGGTTCCGTTGTGTTGCTAAGGGTCTTGTAGAGTGCTGTCGGGTCCTGGAGTATTCTGTAGGGTTCCAGAGGGCCTCATAGGGTTCCATCGAAATCTGAAGGGTTCCCTAGGGGCCCATAGAGTCCCGTAGATTTCCGTAGGGACCTGTAGGGTTGTGTAAGTGCCCGCAGGGGTTGGTAGGAGTCTGTGGGATTCTGTAAGGTTCTGGAGGGTTCTGCAGGGTTCCGTAGGGACCCGTAGAGTTCCGTAGTGGCTGGTAAAGTTCCGTAGGGCCCTGTGGGGTTCTGTATGGACCTGTAGGGTTCCGTAGGGGCCTGCAGGGTTCCATAAGTGCCCGCAGGTGTCTGTAGGGTTCCGTAGGGGTCTGTAGGGTTCCGTAGGCACCTGCAGTGTTCTGTAGGAGCCCATAGGGTTTTAGTGAGGTTCTGTTGTGTTGCTAAGGGTCTTGTAGAGTGCTGTCGGGTCCTGGAGTATTCTGTAGGGTTCCAGAGGGGCTCGTAGGGTTCCGTCGAAATCTGAAGGGTTCCCTAGGGGCCCGTAGAGTCCCGTAGATTTCCGTAGGGGCCTGTAGAGTTATGTAAGTGCCCGCAGGGGTTGGTAGGAGCTTGTAGGGTGCCATATGTTTCCGGAGGGTTGTGTAGGGTTCCGTAGGGGCCTGTGGTGTTCCCTAGGGGCCTGTAGAGTCTCGTACAGTTTCGGTAGGGTCCTGTAGGTTTCCATAAGCGCCCGCAGAGGTCTGAAGGGGCCCGTACTGTTCCGTAAGGATCCATAGGGTTCCGTAGAGCTTCGTAGGTTCCCTAGAGGCCTGTGGAGTACCGCAGGAGCCAGTAGTGTTCCGTAGGGTCCTCTAGGGTTGAGTAAGTGCCCGCAGGAGTCTGTAGGAATCCGTGGGATTCTGTAAGGTTCTGGAGGGTTCTGCAGGGTTCCGTAGGGGCCCGTAGAGTTCCGTAGTGGCTGGTAAAGTTCCCTAGGGCCCTGTACCGTTCCGTAACTGCCTGCAAGGGTCTTTAGGCTTCCGTAGGGGCTGGTAGGGTTCCATAAAGTTCCGTGGGTTCCTGCAGAGTTCTGCAAGTGCCCGCAAGGGCCTGTAGGGGCGCACAGTGTTTCTGCCAGGTTCCGTAGAGTTCCGTAGGGGCCATATTTTTCTGTAGTGGCTGGTAGTATTCTGTAGGGGTCTGTAGGTTTCCGTAGGCACCTGCAGTGTTCTGTAGGAGCCCATCGGGTTTTAGTGAGGTTCCGTTGTGTTGCTAAGGGTCTTGTAGAGTGCTGTCGGGTCCTGGAGTATTCTGTAGGGTTCCAGAGGGGCTCGTAGGGTTCCATCGAAATCTGAAGGGTTCCCTAGGGGCCCATAGAGTCCCGTAGATTTCCGTAGGGACCTGTAGGGTTGTGTAAGTGCCCGCAGAAGTCTGTAGGAGTCTGTGGGATTCTGTAAGGTTCCGGAGGGTTCTGCAGGGTTCCGTAGGGGCCCGTAGAGTTCCGTAGTGGCTGGTAAAGTTCCGTAGGGCCCTGTGGGGTTCTGTATGGACCTGTAGGGTTCCGTAGGGGCCTGCAGGGTTCCGTAAGTGCCCGCAGGTGTCTGTAGGGTTCCGTAGGGGTCTGTAGGGTTCCGTAGGCACCTGCAGTGTTCTGTAGGAGCCCATAGGGTTTTAGTGAGGTTCTGTTGTGTTGCTAAGGGTCTTGTAGAGTGCTGTCGGGTCCTGGAGTATTCTGTAGGGTTCCAGAGGGGCTCGTAGGGTTGCGTCGAAATCTGAAGGGTTCCCTAGGGGCCCGTAGAGTCCCGTAGATTTCCGTAGGGGCCTGTAGAGTTATGTAAGTGCCCGCAGGGGTTGGTAGGAGCTTGTAGGGTGCCATATGTTTCCGGAGGGTTGTGTAGGGTTCCGTAGGGGCCTGTGGTGTTCCCTAGGGGCCTGTAGAGTCTCGTACAGTTTCGGTAGGGTCCTGTAGGTTTCCATAAGCGCCCGCAGAGGTCTGAAGGGGCCCGTACTGTTCCGTAAGGATCCATAGGGTTCCGTAGAGCTTCGTAGGTTCCCTAGAGGCCTCTGGAGTACCGCAGGAGCCAGTAGTGTTCCGTAGGGTCCTCTAGGGTTGAGTAAGTGCCCGCAGGAGTCTGTAGGAATCCGTGGGATTCTGTAAGGTTCTGGAGGGTTCTGCAGGGTTCCGTAGGGGCCCGTAGAGTTCCGTAGTGGCTGGTAAAGTTCCCTAGGGCCCTGTACCGTTCCGTAACTGCCTGCAAGGGTCTTTAGGCTTCCGTAGGGGCTGGTAGGGTTCCATAAAGTTCCGTGGGTTCCTGCAGAGTTCTGCAAGTGCCCGCAAGGGCCTGTAGGGGCGCACAGTGTTTCTGCCAGGTTCCGTAGAGTTCCGTAGGGGCCATATTTTTCTGTAGTGGCTGGTAGTATTCTGTAGGGGTCTGTAGGTTTCCGTAGGCACCTGCAGTGTTCTGTAGGAGCCCATCGGGTTTTAGTGAGGTTCCGTTGTGTTGCTAAGGGTCTTGTAGAGTGCTGTCGGGTCCTGGAGTATTCTGTAGGGTTCCAGAGGGGCTCGTAGGGTTCCATCGAAATCTGAAGGGTTCCCTAGGGGCCCATAGAGTCCCGTAGATTTCCGTAGGGACCTGTAGGGTTGTGTAAGTGCCCGCAGAAGTCTGTAGGAGTCTGTGGGATTCTGTAAGGTTCCGGAGGGTTCTGCAGGGTTCCGTAGGGGCCCGTAGAGTTCCGTAGTGGCTGGTAAAGTTCCGTAGGGCCCTGTGGGGTTCTGTATGGACCTGTAGGGTTCCGTAGGGGCCTGCAGGGTTCCGTAAGTGCCCGCAGGTGTCTGTAGGGTTCCGTAGGGGTCTGTAGGGTTCCGTAGGCACCTGCAGTGTTCTGTAGGAGCCCATAGGGTTTTAGTGAGGTTCCGTTGTGTTGCTAAGGGTCTTGTAGAGTGCTGTCGGGTCCTGGAGTATTCTGTAGGGTTCCAGAGGGCCTCATAGGGTTCCATCGAAATCTGAAGGGTTCCCTAGGGGCCCATAGAGTCCCGTAGATTTCCGTAGGGACCTGTAGGGTTGTGTAAGTGCCCGCAGGGGTTGGTAGGAGTCTGTGGGATTCTGTAAGGTTCTGGAGGGTTCTGCAGGGTTCCGTAGGGACCCGTAGAGTTCCGTAGTGGCTGGTAAAGTTCCGTAGGGCCCTGTGGGGTTCTGTATGGACCTGTAGGGTTCCGTAGGGGCCTGCAGGGTTCCATAAGTGCCCGCAGGTGTCTGTAGGGTTCCGTAGGGGTCTGTAGGGTTCCGTAGGCACCTGCAGTGTTCTGTAGGAGCCCATAGGGTTTTAGTGAGGTTCTGTTGTGTTGCTAAGGGTCTTGTAGAGTGCTGTCGGGTCCTGGAGTATTCTGTAGGGTTCCAGAGGGGCTCGTAGGGTTCCGTCGAAATCTGAAGGGTTCCCTAGGGGCCCGTAGAGTCCCGTAGATTTCCGTAGGGGCCTGTAGAGTTATGTAAGTGCCCGCAGGGGTTGGTAGGAGCTTGTAGGGTGCCATATGTTTCCGGAGGGTTGTGTAGGGTTCCGTAGGGGCCTGTGGTGTTCCCTAGGGGCCTGTAGAGTCTCGTACAGTTTCGGTAGGGTCCTGTAGGTTTCCATAAGCGCCCGCAGAGGTCTGAAGGGGCCCGTACTGTTCCGTAAGGATCCATAGGGTTCCGTAGAGCTTCGTAGGTTCCCTAGAGGCCTCTGGAGTACCGCAGGAGCCAGTAGTGTTCCGTAGGGTCCTCTAGGGTTGAGTAAGTGCCCGCAGGAGTCTGTAGGAATCCGTGGGATTCTGTAAGGTTCTGGAGGGTTCTGCAGGGTTCCGTAGGGGCCCGTAGAGTTCCGTAGTGGCTGGTAAAGTTCCCTAGGGCCCTGTACCGTTCCGTAACTGCCTGCAAGGGTCTTTAGGCTTCCGTAGGGGCTGGTAGGGTTCCATAAAGTTCCGTGGGTTCCTGCAGAGTTCTGCAAGTGCCCGCAAGGGCCTGTAGGGGCGCACAGTGTTTCTGCCAGGTTCCGTAGAGTTCCGTAGGGGCCATATTTTTCTGTAGTGGCTGGTAGTATTCTGTAGGGGTCTGTAGGTTTCCGTAGGCACCTGCAGTGTTCTGTAGGAGCCCATCGGGTTTTAGTGAGGTTCCGTTGTGTTGCTAAGGGTCTTGTAGAGTGCTGTCGGGTCCTGGAGTATTCTGTAGGGTTCCAGAGGGGCTCGTAGGGTTCCATCGAAATCTGAAGGGTTCCCTAGGGGCCCATAGAGTCCCGTAGATTTCCGTAGGGACCTGTAGGGTTGTGTAAGTGCCCGCAGAAGTCTGTAGGAGTCTGTGGGATTCTGTAAGGTTCCGGAGGGTTCTGCAGGGTTCCGTAGGGGCCCGTAGAGTTCCGTAGTGGCTGGTAAAGTTCCGTAGGGCCCTGTGGGGTTCTGTATGGACCTGTAGGGTTCCGTAGGGGCCTGCAGGGTTCCGTAAGTGCCCGCAGGTGTCTGTAGGGTTCCGTAGGGGTCTGTAGGGTTCCGTAGGCACCTGCAGTGTTCTGTAGGAGCCCATAGGGTTTTAGTGAGGTTCCGTTGTGTTGCTAAGGGTCTTGTAGAGTGCTGTCGGGTCCTGGAGTATTCTGTAGGGTTCCAGAGGGCCTCATAGGGTTCCATCGAAATCTGAAGGGCTCCCTAGGGGCCCATAGAGTCCCGTAGATTTCCGTAGGGACCTGTAGGGTTGTGTAAATGCCCGCAGGGGTTGGTAGGAGTCTGTGGGATTCTGTAAGGTTCTGGAGGGTTCTGCAGGGTTCCGTAGGGACCCGTAGAGTTCCGTAGTGGCTGGTAAAGTTCCGTAGGGCCCTGTGGGGTTCTGTATGGACCTGTAGGGTTCCGTAGGGGCCTGCAGGGTTCCATAAGTGCCCGCAGGTGTCTGTAGGGTTCCGTAGGGGTCTGTAGGGTTCCGTAGGCACCTGCAGTGTTCTGTAGGAGCCCATAGGGTTTTAGTGAGGTTCTGTTGTGTTGCTAAGGGTCTTGTAGAGTGCTGTCGGGTCCTGGAGTATTCTGTAGGGTTCCAGAGGGGCTCGTAGGGTTCCGTCGAAATCTGAAGGGTTCCCTAGGGGCCCGTAGAGTCCCGTAGATTTCCGTAGGGGCCTGTAGAGTTATGTAAGTGCCCGCAGGGGTTGGTAGGAGCTTGTAGGGTGCCATATGTTTCCGGAGGGTTGTGTAGGGTTCCGTAGGGGCCTGTGGTGTTCCCTAGGGGCCTGTAGAGTCTCGTACAGTTTCGGTAGGGTCCTGTAGGTTTCCATAAGCGCCCGCAGAGGTCTGAAGGGGCCCGTACTGTTCCGTAAGGATCCATAGGGTTCCGTAGAGCTTCGTAGGTTCCCTAGAGGCCTCTGGAGTACCGCAGGAGCCAGTAGTGTTCCGTAGGGTCCTCTAGGGTTGAGTAAGTGCCCGCAGGAGTCTGTAGGAATCCGTGGGATTCTGTAAGGTTCTGGAGGGTTCTGCAGGGTTCCGTAGGGGCCCGTAGAGTTCCGTAGTGGCTGGTAAAGTTCCCTAGGGCCCTGTACCGTTCCGTAACTGCCTGCAAGGGTCTTTAGGCTTCCGTAGGGGCTGGTAGGGTTCCATAAAGTTCCGTGGGTTCCTGCAGAGTTCTGCAAGTGCCCGCAAGGGCCTGTAGGGGCGCACAGTGTTTCTGCCAGGTTCCGTAGAGTTCCGTAGGGGCCATATTTTTCTGTAGTGGCTGGTAGTATTCTGTAGGGGTCTGTAGGTTTCCGTAGGCACCTGCAGTGTTCTGTAGGAGCCCATCGGGTTTTAGTGAGGTTCCGTTGTGTTGCTAAGGGTCTTGTAGAGTGCTGTCGGGTCCTGGAGTATTCTGTAGGGTTCCAGAGGGGCTCGTAGGGTTCCATCGAAATCTGAAGGGTTCCCTAGGGGCCCATAGAGTCCCGTAGATTTCCGTAGGGACCTGTAGGGTTGTGTAAGTGCCCGCAGAAGTCTGTAGGAGTCTGTGGGATTCTGTAAGGTTCCGGAGGGTTCTGCAGGGTTCCGTAGGGGCCCGTAGAGTTCCGTAGTGGCTGGTAAAGTTCCGTAGGGCCCTGTGGGGTTCTGTATGGACCTGTAGGGTTCCGTAGGGGCCTGCAGGGTTCCGTAAGTGCCCGCAGGTGTCTGTAGGGTTCCGTAGGGGTCTGTAGGGTTCCGTAGGCACCTGCAGTGTTCTGTAGGAGCCCATAGGGTTTTAGTGAGGTTCCGTTGTGTTGCTAAGGGTCTTGTAGAGTGCTGTCGGGTCCTGGAGTATTCTGTAGGGTTCCAGAGGGCCTCATAGGGTTCCATCGAAATCTGAAGGGTTCCCTAGGGGCCCATAGAGTCCCGTAGATTTCCGTAGGGACCTGTAGGGTTGTGTAAGTGCCCGCAGGGGTTGGTAGGAGTCTGTGGGATTCTGTAAGGTTCTGGAGGGTTCTGCAGGGTTCCGTAGGGACCCGTAGAGTTCCGTAGTGGCTGGTAAAGTTCCGTAGGGCCCTGTGGGGTTCTGTATGGACCTGTAGGGTTCCGTAGGGGCCTGCAGGGTTCCATAAGTGCCCGCAGGTGTCTGTAGGGTTCCGTAGGGGTCTGTAGGGTTCCGTAGGCACCTGCAGTGTTCTGTAGGAGCCCATAGGGTTTTAGTGAGGTTCTGTTGTGTTGCTAAGGGTCTTGTAGAGTGCTGTCGGGTCCTGGAGTATTCTGTAGGGTTCCAGAGGGGCTCGTAGGGTTCCGTCGAAATCTGAAGGGTTCCCTAGGGGCCCGTAGAGTCCCGTAGATTTCCGTAGGGGCCTGTAGAGTTATGTAAGTGCCCGCAGGGGTTGGTAGGAGCTTGTAGGGTGCCATATGTTTCCGGAGGGTTGTGTAGGGTTCCGTAGGGGCCTGTGGTGTTCCCTAGGGGCCTGTAGAGTCTCGTACAGTTTCGGTAGGGTCCTGTAGGTTTCCATAAGCGCCCGCAGAGGTCTGAAGGGGCCCGTACTGTTCCGTAAGGATCCATAGGGTTCCGTAGAGCTTCGTAGGTTCCCTAGAGGCCTCTGGAGTACCGCAGGAGCCAGTAGTGTTCCGTAGGGTCCTCTAGGGTTGAGTAAGTGCCCGCAGGAGTCTGTAGGAATCCGTGGGATTCTGTAAGGTTCTGGAGGGTTCTGCAGGGTTCCGTAGGGGCCCGTAGAGTTCCGTAGTGGCTGGTAAAGTTCCCTAGGGCCCTGTACCGTTCCGTAACTGCCTGCAAGGGTCTTTAGGCTTCCGTAGGGGCTGGTAGGGTTCCATAAAGTTCCGTGGGTTCCTGCAGAGTTCTGCAAGTGCCCGCAAGGGCCTGTAGGGGCGCACAGTGTTTCTGCCAGGTTCCGTAGAGTTCCGTAGGGGCCATATTTTTCTGTAGTGGCTGGTAGTATTCTGTAGGGGTCTGTAGGTTTCCGTAGGCACCTGCAGTGTTCTGTAGGAGCCCATAGGGTTTTAGTGAGGTTCCGTTGTGTTGCTAAGGGTCTTGTAGAGTGCTGTCGGGTCCTGGAGTATTCTGTAGGGTTCCAGAGGGGCTCGTAGGGTTCCATCGAAATCTATAGGGTTCCCTAGGGGCCCATAGAGTCCCGTAGATTTCCGTAGGGACCTGTAGGGTTGTGTAAGTGCCCGCAGAAGTCTGTAGGAGTCTGTGGGATTCTGTAAGGTTCCGGAGGGTTCTGCAGGGTTCCGTAGGGGCCCGTAGAGTTCCGTAGTGGCTGGTAAAGTTCCGTAGGGCCCTGTGGGGTTCTGTATGGACCTGTAGGGTTCCGTAGGGGCCTGCAGGGTTCCGTAAGTGCCCGCAGGTGTCTGTAGGGTTCCGTAGGGGTCTGTAGGGTTCCGTAGGCACCTGCAGTGTTCTGTAGGAGCCCATAGGGTTTTAGTGAGGTTCCGTTGTGTTGCTAAGGGTCTTGTAGAGTGCTGTCGGGTCCTGGAGTATTCTGTAGGGTTCCAGAGGGCCTCATAGGGTTCCATCGAAATCTGAAGGGCTCCCTAGGGGCCCATAGAGTCCCGTAGATTTCCGTAGGGACCTGTAGGGTTGTGTAAATGCCCGCAGGGGTTGGTAGGAGTCTGTGGGATTCTGTAAGGTTCTGGAGGGTTCTGCAGGGTTCCGTAGGGACCCGTAGAGTTCCGTAGTGGCTGGTAAAGTTCCGTAGGGCCCTGTGGGGTTCTGTATGGACCTGTAGGGTTCCGTAGGGGCCTGCAGGGTTCCATAAGTGCCCGCAGGTGTCTGTAGGGTTCCGTAGGGGTCTGTAGGGTTCCGTAGGCACCTGCAGTGTTCTGTAGGAGCCCATAGGGTTTTAGTGAGGTTCTGTTGTGTTGCTAAGGGTCTTGTAGAGTGCTGTCGGGTCCTGGAGTATTCTGTAGGGTTCCAGAGGGGCTCGTAGGGTTCCGTCGAAATCTGAAGGGTTCCCTAGGGGCCCGTAGAGTCCCGTAGATTTCCGTAGGGGCCTGTAGAGTTATGTAAGTGCCCGCAGGGGTTGGTAGGAGCTTGTAGGGTGCCATATGTTTCCGGAGGGTTGTGTAGGGTTCCGTAGGGGCCTGTGGTGTTCCCTAGGGGCCTGTAGAGTCTCGTACAGTTTCGGTAGGGTCCTGTAGGTTTCCATAAGCGCCCGCAGAGGTCTGAAGGGGCCCGTACTGTTCCGTAAGGATCCATAGGGTTCCGTAGAGCTTCGTAGGTTCCCTAGAGGCCTCTGGAGTACCGCAGGAGCCAGTAGTGTTCCGTAGGGTCCTCTAGGGTTGAGTAAGTGCCCGCAGGAGTCTGTAGGAATCCGTGGGATTCTGTAAGGTTCTGGAGGGTTCTGCAGGGTTCCGTAGGGGCCCGTAGAGTTCCGTAGTGGCTGGTAAAGTTCCCTAGGGCCCTGTACCGTTCCGTAACTGCCTGCAAGGGTCTTTAGGCTTCCGTAGGGGCTGGTAGGGTTCCATAAAGTTCCGTGGGTTCCTGCAGAGTTCTGCAAGTGCCCGCAAGGGCCTGTAGGGGCGCACAGTGTTTCTGCCAGGTTCCGTAGAGTTCCGTAGGGGCCATATTTTTCTGTAGTGGCTGGTAGTATTCTGTAGGGGTCTGTAGGTTTCCGTAGGCACCTGCAGTGTTCTGTAGGAGCCCATCGGGTTTTAGTGAGGTTCCGTTGTGTTGCTAAGGGTCTTGTAGAGTGCTGTCGGGTCCTGGAGTATTCTGTAGGGTTCCAGAGGGGCTCGTAGGGTTCCATCGAAATCTGAAGGGTTCCCTAGGGGCCCATAGAGTCCCGTAGATTTCCGTAGGGACCTGTAGGGTTGTGTAAGTGCCCGCAGAAGTCTGTAGGAGTCTGTGGGATTCTGTAAGGTTCCGGAGGGTTCTGCAGGGTTCCGTAGGGGCCCGTAGAGTTCCGTAGTGGCTGGTAAAGTTCCGTAGGGCCCTGTGGGGTTCTGTATGGACCTGTAGGGTTCCGTAGGGGCCTGCAGGGTTCCGTAAGTGCCCGCAGGTGTCTGTAGGGTTCCGTAGGGGTCTGTAGGGTTCCGTAGGCACCTGCAGTGTTCTGTAGGAGCCCATAGGGTTTTAGTGAGGTTCCGTTGTGTTGCTAAGGGTCTTGTAGAGTGCTGTCGGGTCCTGGAGTATTCTGTAGGGTTCCAGAGGGCCTCATAGGGTTCCATCGAAATCTGAAGGGTTCCCTAGGGGCCCATAGAGTCCCGTAGATTTCCGTAGGGACCTGTAGGGTTGTGTAAGTGCCCGCAGGGGTTGGTAGGAGTCTGTGGGATTCTGTAAGGTTCTGGAGGGTTCTGCAGGGTTCCGTAGGGACCCGTAGAGTTCCGTAGTGGCTGGTAAAGTTCCGTAGGGCCCTGTGGGGTTCTGTATGGACCTGTAGGGTTCCGTAGGGGCCTGCAGGGTTCCATAAGTGCCCGCAGGTGTCTGTAGGGTTCCGTAGGGGTCTGTAGGGTTCCGTAGGCACCTGCAGTGTTCTGTAGGAGCCCATAGGGTTTTAGTGAGGTTCTGTTGTGTTGCTAAGGGTCTTGTAGAGTGCTGTCGGGTCCTGGAGTATTCTGTAGGGTTCCAGAGGGGCTCGTAGGGTTCCGTCGAAATCTGAAGGGTTCCCTAGGGGCCCGTAGAGTCCCGTAGATTTCCGTAGGGGCCTGTAGAGTTATGTAAGTGCCCGCAGGGGTTGGTAGGAGCTTGTAGGGTGCCATATGTTTCCGGAGGGTTGTGTAGGGTTCCGTAGGGGCCTGTGGTGTTCCCTAGGGGCCTGTAGAGTCTCGTACAGTTTCGGTAGGGTCCTGTAGGTTTCCATAAGCGCCCGCAGAGGTCTGAAGGGGCCCGTACTGTTCCGTAAGGATCCATAGGGTTCCGTAGAGCTTCGTAGGTTCCCTAGAGGCCTCTGGAGTACCGCAGGAGCCAGTAGTGTTCCGTAGGGTCCTCTAGGGTTGAGTAAGTGCCCGCAGGAGTCTGTAGGAATCCGTGGGATTCTGTAAGGTTCTGGAGGGTTCTGCAGGGTTCCGTAGGGGCCCGTAGAGTTCCGTAGTGGCTGGTAAAGTTCCCTAGGGCCCTGTACCGTTCCGTAACTGCCTGCAAGGGTCTTTAGGCTTCCGTAGGGGCTGGTAGGGTTCCATAAAGTTCCGTGGGTTCCTGCAGAGTTCTGCAAGTGCCCGCAAGGGCCTGTAGGGGCGCACAGTGTTTCTGCCAGGTTCCGTAGAGTTCCGTAGGGGCCATATTTTTCTGTAGTGGCTGGTAGTATTCTGTAGGGGTCTGTAGGTTTCCGTAGGCACCTGCAGTGTTCTGTAGGAGCCCATAGGGTTTTAGTGAGGTTCCGTTGTGTTGCTAAGGGTCTTGTAGAGTGCTGTCGGGTCCTGGAGTATTCTGTAGGGTTCCAGAGGGGCTCGTAGGGTTCCATCGAAATCTATAGGGTTCCCTAGGGGCCCATAGAGTCCCGTAGATTTCCGTAGGGACCTGTAGGGTTGTGTAAGTGCCCGCAGAAGTCTGTAGGAGTCTGTGGGATTCTGTAAGGTTCCGGAGGGTTCTGCAGGGTTCCGTAGGGGCCCGTAGAGTTCCGTAGTGGCTGGTAAAGTTCCGTAGGGCCCTGTGGGGTTCTGTATGGACCTGTAGGGTTCCGTAGGGGCCTGCAGGGTTCCGTAAGTGCCCGCAGGTGTCTGTAGGGTTCCGTAGGGGTCTGTAGGGTTCCGTAGGCACCTGCAGTGTTCTGTAGGAGCCCATAGGGTTTTAGTGAGGTTCCGTTGTGTTGCTAAGGGTCTTGTAGAGTGCTGTCGGGTCCTGGAGTATTCTGTAGGGTTCCAGAGGGCCTCATAGGGTTCCATCGAAATCTGAAGGGTTCCCTAGGGGCCCATAGAGTCCCGTAGATTTCCGTAGGGACCTGTAGGGTTGTGTAAGTGCCCGCAGGGGTTGGTAGGAGTCTGTGGGATTCTGTAAGGTTCTGGAGGGTTCTGCAGGGTTCCGTAGGGACCCGTAGAGTTCCGTAGTGGCTGGTAAAGTTCCGTAGGGCCCTGTGGGGTTCTGTATGGACCTGTAGGGTTCCGTAGGGGCCTGCAGGGTTCCATAAGTGCCCGCAGGTGTCTGTAGGGTTCCGTAGGGGTCTGTAGGGTTCCGTAGGCACCTGCAGTGTTCTGTAGGAGCCCATAGGGTTTTAGTGAGGTTCTGTTGTGTTGCTAAGGGTCTTGTAGAGTGCTGTCGGGTCCTGGAGTATTCTGTAGGGTTCCAGAGGGGCTCGTAGGGTTCCGTCGAAATCTGAAGGGTTCCCTAGGGGCCCGTAGAGTCCCGTAGATTTCCGTAGGGGCCTGTAGAGTTATGTAAGTGCCCGCAGGGGTTGGTAGGAGCTTCTAGGGTGCCATATGTTTCCGGAGGGTTGTGTAGGGTTCCGTAGGGGCCTGTGGTGTTCCCTAGGGGCCTGTAGAGTCTCGTACAGTTTCGGTAGGGTCCTGTAGGTTTCCATAAGCGCCCGCAGAGGTCTGAAGGGGCCCGTACTGTTCCGTAAGGATCCATAGGGTTCCGTAGAGCTTCGTAGGTTCCCTAGAGGCCTCTGGAGTACCGCAGGAGCCAGTAGTGTTCCGTAGGGTCCTCTAGGGTTGAGTAAGTGCCCGCAGGAGTCTGTAGGAATCCGTGGGATTCTGTAAGGTTCTGGAGGGTTCTGCAGGGTTCCGTAGGGGCCCGTAGAGTTCCGTAGTGGCTGGTAAAGTTCCCTAGGGCCCTGTACCGTTCCGTAACTGCCTGCAAGGGTCTTTAGGCTTCCGTAGGGGCTGGTAGGGTTCCATAAAGTTCCGTGGGTTCCTGCAGAGTTCTGCAAGTGCCCGCAAGGGCCTGTAGGGGCGCACAGTGTTTCTGCCAGGTTCCGTAGAGTTCCGTAGGGGCCATATTTTTCTGTAGTGGCTGGTAGTATTCTGTAGGGGTCTGTAGGTTTCCGTAGGCACCTGCAGTGTTCTGTAGGAGCCCATCGGGTTTTAGTGAGGTTCCGTTGTGTTGCTAAGGGTCTTGTAGAGTGCTGTCGGGTCCTGGAGTATTCTGTAGGGTTCCAGAGGGGCTCGTAGGGTTCCATCGAAATCTGAAGGGTTCCCTAGGGGCCCATAGAGTCCCGTAGATTTCCGTAGGGACCTGTAGGGTTGTGTAAGTGCCCGCAGAAGTCTGTAGGAGTCTGTGGGATTCTGTAAGGTTCCGGAGGGTTCTGCAGGGTTCCGTAGGGGCCCGTAGAGTTCCGTAGTGGCTGGTAAAGTTCCGTAGGGCCCTGTGGGGTTCTGTATGGACCTGTAGGGTTCCGTAGGGGCCTGCAGGGTTCCGTAAGTGCCCGCAGGTGTCTGTAGGGTTCCGTAGGGGTCTGTAGGGTTCCGTAGGCACCTGCAGTGTTCTGTAGGAGCCCATAGGGTTTTAGTGAGGTTCCGTTGTGTTGCTAAGGGTCTTGTAGAGTGCTGTCGGGTCCTGGAGTATTCTGTAGGGTTCCAGAGGGCCTCATAGGGTTCCATCGAAATCTGAAGGGTTCCCTAGGGGCCCATAGAGTCCCGTAGATTTCCGTAGGGACCTGTAGGGTTGTGTAAGTGCCCGCAGGGGTTGGTAGGAGTCTGTGGGATTCTGTAAGGTTCTGGAGGGTTCTGCAGGGTTCCGTAGGGACCTGTAGAGTTCCGTAGTGGCTGGTAAAGTTCCGTAGGGCCCTGTGGGGTTCTGTATGGACCTGTAGGGTTCCGTAGGGGCCTGCAGGGTTCCATAAGTGCCCGCAGGTGTCTGTAGGGTTCCGTAGGGGTCTGTAGGGTTCCGTAGGCACCTGCAGTGTTCTGTAGGAGCCCATAGGGTTTTAGTGAGGTTCTGTTGTGTTGCTAAGGGTCTTGTAGAGTGCTGTCGGGTCCTGGAGTATTCTGTAGGGTTCCAGAGGGGCTCGTAGGGTTCCGTCGAAATCTGAAGGGTTCCCTAGGGGCCCGTAGAGTCCCGTAGATTTCCGTAGGGGCCTGTAGAGTTATGTAAGTGCCCGCAGGGGTTGGTAGGAGCTTGTAGGGTGCCATATGTTTCCGGAGGGTTGTGTAGGGTTCCGTAGGGGCCTGTGGTGTTCCCTAGGGGCCTGTAGAGTCTCGTACAGTTTCGGTAGGGTCCTGTAGGTTTCCATAAGCGCCCGCAGAGGTCTGAAGGGGCCCGTACTGTTCCGTAAGGATCCATAGGGTTCCGTAGAGCTTCGTAGGTTCCCTAGAGGCCTCTGGAGTACCGCAGGAGCCAGTAGTGTTCCGTAGGGTCCTCTAGGGTTGAGTAAGTGCCCGCAGGAGTCTGTAGGAATCCGTGGGATTCTGTAAGGTTCTGGAGGGTTCTGCAGGGTTCCGTAGGGGCCCGTAGAGTTCCGTAGTGGCTGGTAAAGTTCCCTAGGGCCCTGTACCGTTCCGTAACTGCCTGCAAGGGTCTTTAGGCTTCCGTAGGGGCTGGTAGGGTTCCATAAAGTTCCGTGGGTTCCTGCAGAGTTCTGCAAGTGCCCGCAAGGGCCTGTAGGGGCGCACAGTGTTTCTGCCAGGTTCCGTAGAGTTCCGTAGGGGCCATATTTTTCTGTAGTGGCTGGTAGTATTCTGTAGGGGTCTGTAGGTTTCCGTAGGCACCTGCAGTGTTCTGTAGGAGCCCATAGGGTTTTAGTGAGGTTCCGTTGTGTTGCTAAGGGTCTTGTAGAGTGCTGTCGGGTCCTGGAGTATTCTGTAGGGTTCCAGAGGGGCTCGTAGGGTTCCATCGAAATCTATAGGGTTCCCTAGGGGCCCATAGAGTCCCGTAGATTTCCGTAGGGACCTGTAGGGTTGTGTAAGTGCCCGCAGAAGTCTGTAGGAGTCTGTGGGATTCTGTAAGGTTCCGGAGGGTTCTGCAGGGTTCCGTAGGGGCCCGTAGAGTTCCGTAGTGGCTGGTAAAGTTCCGTAGGGCCCTGTGGGGTTCTGTATGGACCTGTAGGGTTCCGTAGGGGCCTGCAGGGTTCCGTAAGTGCCCGCAGGTGTCTGTAGGGTTCCGTAGGGGCCTGCAGGGTTCCATAAGTGCCCGCAGGTGTCTGTAGGGTTCCGTAGGGGTCTGTAGGGTTCCGTAGGCACCTGCAGTGTTCTGTAGGAGCCCATAGGGTTTTAGTGAGGTTCCGTTGTGTTGCTAAGGGTCTTGTAGAGTGCTGTCGGGTCCTGGAGTATTCTGTAGGGTTCCAGAGGGCCTCATAGGGTTCCATCGAAATCTGAAGGGTTCCCTAGGGGCCCATAGAGTCCCGTAGATTTCCGTAGGGACCTGTAGGGTTGTGTAAGTGCCCGCAGGGGTTGGTAGGAGTCTGTGGGATTCTGTAAGGTTCTGGAGGGTTCTGCAGGGTTCCGTAGGGACCCGTAGAGTTCCGTAGTGGCTGGTAAAGTTCCGTAGGGCCCTGTGGGGTTCTGTATGGACCTGTAGGGTTCCGTAGGGGCCTGCAGGGTTCCATAAGTGCCCGCAGGTGTCTGTAGGGTTCCGTAGGGGTCTGTAGGGTTCCGTAGGCACCTGCAGTGTTCTGTAGGAGCCCATAGGGTTTTAGTGAGGTTCTGTTGTGTTGCTAAGGGTCTTGTAGAGTGCTGTCGGGTCCTGGAGTATTCTGTAGGGTTCCAGAGGGGCTCGTAGGGTTCCGTCGAAATCTGAAGGGTTCCCTAGGGGCCCGTAGAGTCCCGTAGATTTCCGTAGGGGCCTGTAGAGTTATGTAAGTGCCCGCAGGGGTTGGTAGGAGCTTGTAGGGTGCCATATGTTTCCGGAGGGTTGTGTAGGGTTCCGTAGGGGCCTGTGGTGTTCCCTAGGGGCCTGTAGAGTCTCGTACAGTTTCGGTAGGGTCCTGTAGGTTTCCATAAGCGCCCGCAGAGGTCTGAAGGGGCCCGTACTGTTCCGTAAGGATCCATAGGGTTCCGTAGAGCTTCGTAGGTTCCCTAGAGGCCTCTGGAGTACCGCAGGAGCCAGTAGTGTTCCGTAGGGTCCTCTAGGGTTGAGTAAGTGCCCGCAGGAGTCTGTAGGAATCCGTGGGATTCTGTAAGGTTCTGGAGGGTTCTGCAGGGTTCCGTAGGGGCCCGTAGAGTTCCGTAGTGGCTGGTAAAGTTCCCTAGGGCCCTGTACCGTTCCGTAACTGCCTGCAAGGGTCTTTAGGCTTCCGTAGGGGCTGGTAGGGTTCCATAAAGTTCCGTGGGTTCCTGCAGAGTTCTGCAAGTGCCCGCAAGGGCCTGTAGGGGCGCACAGTGTTTCTGCCAGGTTCCGTAGAGTTCCGTAGGGGCCATATTTTTCTGTAGTGGCTGGTAGTATTCTGTAGGGGTCTGTAGGTTTCCGTAGGCACCTGCAGTGTTCTGTAGGAGCCCATAGGGTTTTAGTGAGGTTCCGTTGTGTTGCTAAGGGTCTTGTAGAGTGCTGTCGGGTCCTGGAGTATTCTGTAGGGTTCCAGAGGGGCTCGTAGGGTTCCATCGAAATCTATAGGGTTCCCTAGGGGCCCATAGAGTCCCGTAGATTTCCGTAGGGACCTGTAGGGTTGTGTAAGTGCCCGCAGAAGTCTGTAGGAGTCTGTGGGATTCTGTAAGGTTCCGGAGGGTTCTGCAGGGTTCCGTAGGGGCCCGTAGAGTTCCGTAGTGGCTGGTAAAGTTCCGTAGGGCCCTGTGGGGTTCTGTATGGACCTGTAGGGTTCCGTAGGGGCCTGCAGGGTTCCGTAAGTGCCCGCAGGTGTCTGTAGGGTTCCGTAGGGGCCTGCAGGGTTCCATAAGTGCCCGCAGGTGTCTGTAGGGTTCCGTAGGGGTCTGTAGGGTTCCGTAGGCACCTGCAGTGTTCTGTAGGAGCCCATAGGGTTTTAGTGAGGTTCCGTTGTGTTGCTAAGGGTCTTGTAGAGTGCTGTCGGGTCCTGGAGTATTCTGTAGGGTTCCAGAGGGCCTCATAGGGTTCCATCGAAATCTGAAGGGTTCCCTAGGGGCCCATAGAGTCCCGTAGATTTCCGTAGGGACCTGTAGGGTTGTGTAAGTGCCCGCAGGGGTTGGTAGGAGTCTGTGGGATTCTGTAAGGTTCTGGAGGGTTCTGCAGGGTTCCGTAGGGACCCGTAGAGTTCCGTAGTGGCTGGTAAAGTTCCGTAGGGCCCTGTGGGGTTCTGTATGGACCTGTAGGGTTCCGTAGGGGCCTGCAGGGTTCCATAAGTGCCCGCAGGTGTCTGTAGGGTTCCGTAGGGGTCTGTAGGGTTCCGTAGGCACCTGCAGTGTTCTGTAGGAGCCCATAGGGTTTTAGTGAGGTTCTGTTGTGTTGCTAAGGGTCTTGTAGAGTGCTGTCGGGTCCTGGAGTATTCTGTAGGGTTCCAGAGGGGCTCGTAGGGTTCCGTCGAAATCTGAAGGGTTCCCTAGGGGCCCGTAGAGTCCCGTAGATTTCCGTAGGGGCCTGTAGAGTTATGTAAGTGCCCGCAGGGGTTGGTAGGAGCTTGTAGGGTGCCATATGTTTCCGGAGGGTTGTGTAGGGTTCCGTAGGGGCCTGTGGTGTTCCCTAGGGGCCTGTAGAGTCTCGTACAGTTTCGGTAGGGTCCTGTAGGTTTCCATAAGCGCCCGCAGAGGTCTGAAGGGGCCCGTACTGTTCCGTAAGGATCCATAGGGTTCCGTAGAGCTTCGTAGGTTCCCTAGAGGCCTCTGGAGTACCGCAGGAGCCAGTAGTGTTCCGTAGGGTCCTCTAGGGTTGAGTAAGTGCCCGCAGGAGTCTGTAGGAATCCGTGGGATTCTGTAAGGTTCTGGAGGGTTCTGCAGGGTTCCGTAGGGGCCCGTAGAGTTCCGTAGTGGCTGGTAAAGTTCCCTAGGGCCCTGTACCGTTCCGTAACTGCCTGCAAGGGTCTTTAGGCTTCCGTAGGGGCTGGTAGGGTTCCATAAAGTTCCGTGGGTTCCTGCAGAGTTCTGCAAGTGCCCGCAAGGGCCTGTAGGGGCGCACAGTGTTTCTGCCAGGTTCCGTAGAGTTCCGTAGGGGCCATATTTTTCTGTAGTGGCTGGTAGTATTCTGTAGGGGTCTGTAGGTTTCCGTAGGCACCTGCAGTGTTCTGTAGGAGCCCATCGGGTTTTAGTGAGGTTCCGTTGTGTTGCTAAGGGTCTTGTAGAGTGCTGTCGGGTCCTGGAGTATTCTGTAGGGTTCCAGAGGGGCTCGTAGGGTTCCATCGAAATCTGAAGGGTTCCCTAGGGGCCCATAGAGTCCCGTAGATTTCCGTAGGGACCTGTAGGGTTGTGTAAGTGCCCGCAGAAGTCTGTAGGAGTCTGTGGGATTCTGTAAGGTTCCGGAGGGTTCTGCAGGGTTCCGTAGGGGCCCGTAGAGTTCCGTAGTGGCTGGTAAAGTTCCGTAGGGCCCTGTGGGGTTCTGTATGGACCTGTAGGGTTCCGTAGGGGCCTGCAGGGTTCCGTAAGTGCCCGCAGGTGTCTGTAGGGTTCCGTAGGGGTCTGTAGGGTTCCGTAGGCACCTGCAGTGTTCTGTAGGAGCCCATAGGGTTTTAGTGAGGTTCCGTTGTGTTGCTAAGGGTCTTGTAGAGTGCTGTCGGGTCCTGGAGTATTCTGTAGGGTTCCAGAGGGCCTCATAGGGTTCCATCGAAATCTGAAGGGTTCCCTAGGGGCCCATAGAGTCCCGTAGATTTCCGTAGGGACCTGTAGGGTTGTGTAAGTGCCCGCAGGGGTTGGTAGGAGTCTGTGGGATTCTGTAAGGTTCTGGAGGGTTCTGCAGGGTTCCGTAGGGACCCGTAGAGTTCCGTAGTGGCTGGTAAAGTTCCGTAGGGCCCTGTGGGGTTCTGTATGGACCTGTAGGGTTCCGTAGGGGCCTGCAGGGTTCCATAAGTGCCCGCAGGTGTCTGTAGGGTTCCGTAGGGGTCTGTAGGGTTCCGTAGGCACCTGCAGTGTTCTGTAGGAGCCCATAGGGTTTTAGTGAGGTTCTGTTGTGTTGCTAAGGGTCTTGTAGAGTGCTGTCGGGTCCTGGAGTATTCTGTAGGGTTCCAGAGGGGCTCGTAGGGTTCCGTCGAAATCTGAAGGGTTCCCTAGGGGCCCGTAGAGTCCCGTAGATTTCCGTAGGGGCCTGTAGAGTTATGTAAGTGCCCGCAGGGGTTGGTAGGAGCTTGTAGGGTGCCATATGTTTCCGGAGGGTTGTGTAGGGTTCCGTAGGGGCCTGTGGTGTTCCCTAGGGGCCTGTAGAGTCTCGTACAGTTTCGGTAGGGTCCTGTAGGTTTCCATAAGCGCCCGCAGAGGTCTGAAGGGGCCCGTACTGTTCCGTAAGGATCCATAGGGTTCCGTAGAGCTTCGTAGGTTCCCTAGAGGCCTGTGGAGTACCGCAGGAGCCAGTAGTGTTCCGTAGGGTCCTCTAGGGTTGAGTAAGTGCCCGCAGGAGTCTGTAGGAATCCGTGGGATTCTGTAAGGTTCTGGAGGGTTCTGCAGGGTTCCGTAGGGGCCCGTAGAGTTCCGTAGTGGCTGGTAAAGTTCCCTAGGGCCCTGTACCGTTCCGTAACTGCCTGCAAGGGTCTTTAGGCTTCCGTAGGGGCTGGTAGGGTTCCATAAAGTTCCGTGGGTTCCTGCAGAGTTCTGCAAGTGCCCGCAAGGGCCTGTAGGGGCGCACAGTGTTTCTGCCAGGTTCCGTAGAGTTCCGTAGGGGCCATATTTTTCTGTAGTGGCTGGTAGTATTCTGTAGGGGTCTGTAGGTTTCCGTAGGCACCTGCAGTGTTCTGTAGGAGCCCATCGGGTTTTAGTGAGGTTCCGTTGTGTTGCTAAGGGTCTTGTAGAGTGCTGTCGGGTCCTGGAGTATTCTGTAGGGTTCCAGAGGGGCTCGTAGGGTTCCATCGAAATCTGAAGGGTTCCCTAGGGGCCCATAGAGTCCCGTAGATTTCCGTAGGGACCTGTAGGGTTGTGTAAGTGCCCGCAGAAGTCTGTAGGAGTCTGTGGGATTCTGTAAGGTTCCGGAGGGTTCTGCAGGGTTCCGTAGGGGCCCGTAGAGTTCCGTAGTGGCTGGTAAAGTTCCGTAGGGCCCTGTGGGGTTCTGTATGGACCTGTAGGGTTCCGTAGGGGCCTGCAGGGTTCCGTAAGTGCCCGCAGGTGTCTGTAGGGTTCCGTAGGGGTCTGTAGGGTTCCGTAGGCACCTGCAGTGTTCTGTAGGAGCCCATAGGGTTTTAGTGAGGTTCCGTTGTGTTGCTAAGGGTCTTGTAGAGTGCTGTCGGGTCCTGGAGTATTCTGTAGGGTTCCAGAGGGCCTCATAGGGTTCCATCGAAATCTGAAGGGCTCCCTAGGGGCCCATAGAGTCCCGTAGATTTCCGTAGGGACCTGTAGGGTTGTGTAAGTGCCCGCAGGGGTTGGTAGGAGCTTGTAGGGTGCCATATGTTTCCGGAGGGTTGTGTAGGGTTCCGTAGGGGCCTGTGGTGTTCCCTAGGGGCCTGTAGAGTCTCGTACAGTTTCGGTAGGGTCCTGTAGGTTTCCATAAGCGCCCGCAGAGGTCTGAAGGGGCCCGTACTGTTCCGTAAGGATCCATAGGGTTCCGTAGAGCTTCGTAGGTTCCCTAGAGGCCTCTGGAGTACCGCAGGAGCCAGTAGTGTTCCGTAGGGTCCTCTAGGGTTGAGTAAGTGCCCGCAGGAGTCTGTAGGAATCCGTGGGATTCTGTAAGGTTCTGGAGGGTTCTGCAGGGTTCCGTAGGGGCCCGTAGAGTTCCGTAGTGGCTGGTAAAGTTCCCTAGGGCCCTGTACCGTTCCGTAACTGCCTGCAAGGGTCTTTAGGCTTCCGTAGGGGCTGGTAGGGTTCCATAAAGTTCCGTGGGTTCCTGCAGAGTTCTGCAAGTGCCCGCAAGGGCCTGTAGGGGCGCACAGTGTTTCTGCCAGGTTCCGTAGAGTTCCGTAGGGGCCATATTTTTCTGTAGTGGCTGGTAGTATTCTGTAGGGGTCTGTAGGTTTCCGTAGGCACCTGCAGTGTTCTGTAGGAGCCCATCGGGTTTTAGTGAGGTTCCGTTGTGTTGCTAAGGGTCTTGTAGAGTGCTGTCGGGTCCTGGAGTATTCTGTAGGGTTCCAGAGGGGCTCGTAGGGTTCCATCGAAATCTGAAGGGTTCCCTAGGGGCCCATAGAGTCCCGTAGATTTCCGTAGGGACCTGTAGGGTTGTGTAAGTGCCCGCAGAAGTCTGTAGGAGTCTGTGGGATTCTGTAAGGTTCCGGAGGGTTCTGCAGGGTTCCGTAGGGGCCCGTAGAGTTCCGTAGTGGCTGGTAAAGTTCCGTAGGGCCCTGTGGGGTTCTGTATGGACCTGTAGGGTTCCGTAGGGGCCTGCAGGGTTCCGTAAGTGCCCGCAGGTGTCTGTAGGGTTCCGTAGGGGTCTGTAGGGTTCCGTAGGCACCTGCAGTGTTCTGTAGGAGCCCATAGGGTTTTAGTGAGGTTCCGTTGTGTTGCTAAGGGTCTTGTAGAGTGCTGTCGGGTCCTGGAGTATTCTGTAGGGTTCCAGAGGGCCTCATAGGGTTCCATCGAAATCTGAAGGGTTCCCTAGGGGCCCATAGAGTCCCGTAGATTTCCGTAGGGACCTGTAGGGTTGTGTAAGTGCCCGCAGGGGTTGGTAGGAGTCTGTGGGATTCTGTAAGGTTCTGGAGGGTTCTGCAGGGTTCCGTAGGGACCCGTAGAGTTCCGTAGTGGCTGGTAAAGTTCCGTAGGGCCCTGTGGGGTTCTGTATGGACCTGTAGGGTTCCGTAGGGGCCTGCAGGGTTCCATAAGTGCCCGCAGGTGTCTGTAGGGTTCCGTAGGGGTCTGTAGGGTTCCGTAGGCACCTGCAGTGTTCTGTAGGAGCCCATAGGGTTTTAGTGAGGTTCTGTTGTGTTGCTAAGGGTCTTGTAGAGTGCTGTCGGGTCCTGGAGTATTCTGTAGGGTTCCAGAGGGGCTCGTAGGGTTCCGTCGAAATCTGAAGGGTTCCCTAGGGGCCCGTAGAGTCCCGTAGATTTCCGTAGGGGCCTGTAGAGTTATGTAAGTGCCCGCAGGGGTTGGTAGGAGCTTGTAGGGTGCCATATGTTTCCGGAGGGTTGTGTAGGGTTCCGTAGGGGCCTGTGGTGTTCCCTAGGGGCCTGTAGAGTCTCGTACAGTTTCGGTAGGGTCCTGTAGGTTTCCATAAGCGCCCGCAGAGGTCTGAAGGGGCCCGTACTGTTCCGTAAGGATCCATAGGGTTCCGTAGAGCTTCGTAGGTTCCCTAGAGGCCTGTGGAGTACCGCAGGAGCCAGTAGTGTTCCGTAGGGTCCTCTAGGGTTGAGTAAGTGCCCGCAGGAGTCTGTAGGAATCCGTGGGATTCTGTAAGGTTCTGGAGGGTTCTGCAGGGTTCCGTAGGGGCCCGTAGAGTTCCGTAGTGGCTGGTAAAGTTCCCTAGGGCCCTGTACCGTTCCGTAACTGCCTGCAAGGGTCTTTAGGCTTCCGTAGGGGCTGGTAGGGTTCCATAAAGTTCCGTGGGTTCCTGCAGAGTTCTGCAAGTGCCCGCAAGGGCCTGTAGGGGCGCACAGTGTTTCTGCCAGGTTCCGTAGAGTTCCGTAGGGGCCATATTTTTCTGTAGTGGCTGGTAGTATTCTGTAGGGGTCTGTAGGTTTCCGTAGGCACCTGCAGTGTTCTGTAGGAGCCCATCGGGTTTTAGTGAGGTTCCGTTGTGTTGCTAAGGGTCTTGTAGAGTGCTGTCGGGTCCTGGAGTATTCTGTAGGGTTCCAGAGGGGCTCGTAGGGTTCCATCGAAATCTGAAGGGTTCCCTAGGGGCCCATAGAGTCCCGTAGATTTCCGTAGGGACCTGTAGGGTTGTGTAAGTGCCCGCAGAAGTCTGTAGGAGTCTGTGGGATTCTGTAAGGTTCCGGAGGGTTCTGCAGGGTTCCGTAGGGGCCCGTAGAGTTCCGTAGTGGCTGGTAAAGTTCCGTAGGGCCCTGTGGGGTTCTGTATGGACCTGTAGGGTTCCGTAGGGGCCTGCAGGGTTCCGTAAGTGCCCGCAGGTGTCTGTAGGGTTCCGTAGGGGTCTGTAGGGTTCCGTAGGCACCTGCAGTGTTCTGTAGGAGCCCATAGGGTTTTAGTGAGGTTCCGTTGTGTTGCTAAGGGTCTTGTAGAGTGCTGTCGGGTCCTGGAGTATTCTGTAGGGTTCCAGAGGGCCTCATAGGGTTCCATCGAAATCTGAAGGGCTCCCTAGGGGCCCATAGAGTCCCGTAGATTTCCGTAGGGACCTGTAGGGTTGTGTAAGTGCCCGCAGGGGTTGGTAGGAGTCTGTGGGATTCTGTAAGGTTCTGGAGGGTTCTGCAGGGTTCCGTAGGGACCTGTAGAGTTCCGTAGTGGCTGGTAAAGTTCCGTAGGGCCCTGTGGGGTTCTGTATGGACCTGTAGGGTTCCGTAGGGGCCTGCAGGGTTCCATAAGTGCCCGCAGGTGTCTGTAGGGTTCCGTAGGGGTCTGTAGGGTTCCGTAGGCACCTGCAGTGTTCTGTAGGAGCCCATAGGGTTTTAGTGAGGTTCTGTTGTGTTGCTAAGGGTCTTGTAGAGTGCTGTCGGGTCCTGGAGTATTCTGTAGGGTTCCAGAGGGGCTCGTAGGGTTCCGTCGAAATCTGAAGGGTTCCCTAGGGGCCCGTAGAGTCCCGTAGATTTCCGTAGGGGCCTGTAGAGTTATGTAAGTGCCCGCAGGGGTTGGTAGGAGCTTGTAGGGTGCCATATGTTTCCGGAGGGTTGTGTAGGGTTCCGTAGGGGCCTGTGGTGTTCCCTAGGGGCCTGTAGAGTCTCGTACAGTTTCGGTAGGGTCCTGTAGGTTTCCATAAGCGCCCGCAGAGGTCTGAAGGGGCCCGTACTGTTCCGTAAGGATCCATAGGGTTCCGTAGAGCTTCGTAGGTTCCCTAGAGGCCTCTGGAGTACCGCAGGAGCCAGTAGTGTTCCGTAGGGTCCTCTAGGGTTGAGTAAGTGCCCGCAGGAGTCTGTAGGAATCCGTGGGATTCTGTAAGGTTCTGGAGGGTTCTGCAGGGTTCCGTAGGGGCCCGTAGAGTTCCGTAGTGGCTGGTAAAGTTCCCTAGGGCCCTGTACCGTTCCGTAACTGCCTGCAAGGGTCTTTAGGCTTCCGTAGGGGCTGGTAGGGTTCCATAAAGTTCCGTGGGTTCCTGCAGAGTTCTGCAAGTGCCCGCAAGGGCCTGTAGGGGCGCACAGTGTTTCTGCCAGGTTCCGTAGAGTTCCGTAGGGGCCATATTTTTCTGTAGTGGCTGGTAGTATTCTGTAGGGGTCTGTAGGTTTCCGTAGGCACCTGCAGTGTTCTGTAGGAGCCCATCGGGTTTTAGTGAGGTTCCGTTGTGTTGCTAAGGGTCTTGTAGAGTGCTGTCGGGTCCTGGAGTATTCTGTAGGGTTCCAGAGGGGCTCGTAGGGTTCCATCGAAATCTGAAGGGTTCCCTAGGGGCCCATAGAGTCCCGTAGATTTCCGTAGGGACCTGTAGGGTTGTGTAAGTGCCCGCAGAAGTCTGTAGGAGTCTGTGGGATTCTGTAAGGTTCCGGAGGGTTCTGCAGGGTTCCGTAGGGGCCCGTAGAGTTCCGTAGTGGCTGGTAAAGTTCCGTAGGGCCCTGTGGGGTTCTGTATGGACCTGTAGGGTTCCGTAGGGGCCTGCAGGGTTCCGTAAGTGCCCGCAGGTGTCTGTAGGGTTCCGTAGGGGTCTGTAGGGTTCCGTAGGCACCTGCAGTGTTCTGTAGGAGCCCATAGGGTTTTAGTGAGGTTCCGTTGTGTTGCTAAGGGTCTTGTAGAGTGCTGTCGGGTCCTGGAGTATTCTGTAGGGTTCCAGAGGGCCTCATAGGGTTCCATCGAAATCTGAAGGGCTCCCTAGGGGCCCATAGAGTCCCGTAGATTTCCGTAGGGACCTGTAGGGTTGTGTAAATGCCCGCAGGGGTTGGTAGGAGTCTGTGGGATTCTGTAAGGTTCTGGAGGGTTCTGCAGGGTTCCGTAGGGACCCGTAGAGTTCCGTAGTGGCTGGTAAAGTTCCGTAGGGCCCTGTGGGGTTCTGTATGGACCTGTAGGGTTCCGTAGGGGCCTGCAGGGTTCCATAAGTGCCCGCAGGTGTCTGTAGGGTTCCGTAGGGGTCTGTAGGGTTCCGTAGGCACCTGCAGTGTTCTGTAGGAGCCCATAGGGTTTTAGTGAGGTTCCGTTGTGTTGCTAAGGGTCTTGTAGAGTGCTGTCGGGTCCTGGAGTATTCTGTAGGGTTCCAGAGGGGCTCGTAGGGTTCCGTCGAAATCTGAAGGGTTCCCTAGGGGCCCGTAGAGTCCCGTAGATTTCCGTAGGGGCCTGTAGAGTTATGTAAGTGCCCGCAGGGGTTGGTAGGAGCTTGTAGGGTGCCATATGTTTCCGGAGGGTTGTGTAGGGTTCCGTAGGGGCCTGTGGTGTTCCCTAGGGGCCTGTAGAGTCTCGTACAGTTTCGGTAGGGTCCTGTAGGTTTCCATAAGCGCCCGCAGAGGTCTGAAGGGGCCCGTACTGTTCCGTAAGGATCCATAGGGTTCCGTAGAGCTTCGTAGGTTCCCTAGAGGCCTCTGGAGTACCGCAGGAGCCAGTAGTGTTCCGTAGGGTCCTCTAGGGTTGAGTAAGTGCCCGCAGGAGTCTGTAGGAATCCGTGGGATTCTGTAAGGTTCTGGAGGGTTCTGCAGGGTTCCGTAGGGGCCCGTAGAGTTCCGTAGTGGCTGGTAAAGTTCCCTAGGGCCCTGTACCGTTCCGTAACTGCCTGCAAGGGTCTTTAGGCTTCCGTAGGGGCTGGTAGGGTTCCATAAAGTTCCGTGGGTTCCTGCAGAGTTCTGCAAGTGCCCGCAAGGGCCTGTAGGGGCGCACAGTGTTTCTGCCAGGTTCCGTAGAGTTCCGTAGGGGCCATATTTTTCTGTAGTGGCTGGTAGTATTCTGTAGGGGTCTGTAGGTTTCCGTAGGCACCTGCAGTGTTCTGTAGGAGCCCATCGGGTTTTAGTGAGGTTCCGTTGTGTTGCTAAGGGTCTTGTAGAGTGCTGTCGGGTCCTGGAGTATTCTGTAGGGTTCCAGAGGGGCTCGTAGGGTTCCATCGAAATCTGAAGGGTTCCCTAGGGGCCCATAGAGTCCCGTAGATTTCCGTAGGGACCTGTAGGGTTGTGTAAGTGCCCGCAGAAGTCTGTAGGAGTCTGTGGGATTCTGTAAGGTTCTGGAGGGTTCTGCAGGGTTCCGTAGGGGCCCGTAGAGTTCCGTAGTGGCTGGTAAAGTTCCGTAGGGCCCTGTGGGGTTCTGTATGGACCTGTAGGGTTCCGTAGGGGCCTGCAGGGTTCCGTAAGTGCCCGCAGGTGTCTGTAGGGTTCCGTAGGGGTCTGTAGGGTTCCGTAGGCACCTGCAGTGTTCTGTAGGAGCCCATAGGGTTTTAGTGAGGTTCCGTTGTGTTGCTAAGGGTCTTGTAGAGTGCTGTCGGGTCCTGGAGTATTCTGTAGGGTTCCAGAGGGCCTCATAGGGTTCCATCGAAATCTGAAGGGTTCCCTAGGGGCCCATAGAGTCCCGTAGATTTCCGTAGGGACCTGTAGGGTTGTGTAAGTGCCCGCAGGGGTTGGTAGGAGTCTGTGGGATTCTGTAAGGTTCTGGAGGGTTCTGCAGGGTTCCGTAGGGACCCGTAGAGTTCCGTAGTGGCTGGTAAAGTTCCGTAGGGCCCTGTGGGGTTCTGTATGGACCTGTAGGGTTCCGTAGGGGCCTGCAGGGTTCCATAAGTGCCCGCAGGTGTCTGTAGGGTTCCGTAGGGGTCTGTAGGGTTCCGTAGGCACCTGCAGTGTTCTGTAGGAGCCCATAGGGTTTTAGTGAGGTTCTGTTGTGTTGCTAAGGGTCTTGTAGAGTGCTGTCGGGTCCTGGAGTATTCTGTAGGGTTCCAGAGGGGCTCGTAGGGTTCCGTCGAAATCTGAAGGGTTCCCTAGGGGCCCGTAGAGTCCCGTAGATTTCCGTAGGGGCCTGTAGAGTTATGTAAGTGCCCGCAGGGGTTGGTAGGAGCTTGTAGGGTGCCATATGTTTCCGGAGGGTTGTGTAGGGTTCCGTAGGGGCCTGTGGTGTTCCCTAGGGGCCTGTAGAGTCTCGTACAGTTTCGGTAGGGTCCTGTAGGTTTCCATAAGCGCCCGCAGAGGTCTGAAGGGGCCCGTACTGTTCCGTAAGGATCCATAGGGTTCCGTAGAGCTTCGTAGGTTCCCTAGAGGCCTGTGGAGTACCGCAGGAGCCAGTAGTGTTCCGTAGGGTCCTCTAGGGTTGAGTAAGTGCCCGCAGGAGTCTGTAGGAATCCGTGGGATTCTGTAAGGTTCTGGAGGGTTCTGCAGGGTTCCGTAGGGGCCCGTAGAGTTCCGTAGTGGCTGGTAAAGTTCCCTAGGGCCCTGTACCGTTCCGTAACTGCCTGCAAGGGTCTTTAGGCTTCCGTAGGGGCTGGTAGGGTTCCATAAAGTTCCGTGGGTTCCTGCAGAGTTCTGCAAGTGCCCGCAAGGGCCTGTAGGGGCGCACAGTGTTTCTGCCAGGTTCCGTAGAGTTCCGTAGGGGCCATATTTTTCTGTAGTGGCTGGTAGTATTCTGTAGGGGTCTGTAGGTTTCCGTAGGCACCTGCAGTGTTCTGTAGGAGCCCATCGGGTTTTAGTGAGGTTCCGTTGTGTTGCTAAGGGTCTTGTAGAGTGCTGTCGGGTCCTGGAGTATTCTGTAGGGTTCCAGAGGGGCTCGTAGGGTTCCATCGAAATCTGAAGGGTTCCCTAGGGGCCCATAGAGTCCCGTAGATTTCCGTAGGGACCTGTAGGGTTGTGTAAGTGCCCGCAGAAGTCTGTAGGAGTCTGTGGGATTCTGTAAGGTTCCGGAGGGTTCTGCAGGGTTCCGTAGGGGCCCGTAGAGTTCCGTAGTGGCTGGTAAAGTTCCGTAGGGCCCTGTGGGGTTCTGTATGGACCTGTAGGGTTCCGTAGGGGCCTGCAGGGTTCCGTAAGTGCCCGCAGGTGTCTGTAGGGTTCCGTAGGGGTCTGTAGGGTTCCGTAGGCACCTGCAGTGTTCTGTAGGAGCCCATAGGGTTTTAGTGAGGTTCCGTTGTGTTGCTAAGGGTCTTGTAGAGTGCTGTCGGGTCCTGGAGTATTCTGTAGGGTTCCAGAGGGCCTCATAGGGTTCCATCGAAATCTGAAGGGTTCCCTAGGGGCCCATAGAGTCCCGTAGATTTCCGTAGGGACCTGTAGGGTTGTGTAAGTGCCCGCAGGGGTTGGTAGGAGTCTGTGGGATTCTGTAAGGTTCTGGAGGGTTCTGCAGGGTTCCGTAGGGACCCGTAGAGTTCCGTAGTGGCTGGTAAAGTTCCGTAGGGCCCTGTGGGTTCTGTATGGACCTGTAGGGTTCCGTAGGGGCCTGCAGGGTTCCATAAGTGCCCGCAGGTGTCTGTAGGGTTCCGTAGGGGTCTGTAGGGTTCCGTAGGCACCTGCAGTGTTCTGTAGGAGCCCATAGGGTTTTAGTGAGGTTCTGTTGTGTTGCTAAGGGTCTTGTAGAGTGCTGTCGGGTCCTGGAGTATTCTGTAGGGTTCCAGAGGGGCTCGTAGGGTTCCGTCGAAATCTGAAGGGTTCCCTAGGGGCCCGTAGAGTCCCGTAGATTTCCGTAGGGGCCTGTAGAGTTATGTAAGTGCCCGCAGGGGTTGGTAGGAGCTTGTAGGATGCCATATGTTTCCGGAGGGTTGTGTAGGGTTCCGTAGGGGCCTGTGGTGTTCCCTAGGGGCCTGTAGAGTCTCGTACAGTTTCGGTAGGGTCCTGTAGGTTTCCATAAGCGCCCGCAGAGGTCTGAAGGGGCCCGTACTGTTCCGTAAGGATCCATAGGGTTCCGTAGAGCTTCGTAGGTTCCCTAGAGGCCTCTGGAGTACCGCAGGAGCCAGTAGTGTTCCGTAGGGTCCTCTAGGGTTGAGTAAGTGCCCGCAGGAGTCTGTAGGAATCCGTGGGATTCTGTAAGGTTCTGGAGGGTTCTGCAGGGTTCCGTAGGGGCCCGTAGAGTTCCGTAGTGGCTGGTAAAGTTCCCTAGGGCCCTGTACCGTTCCGTAACTGCCTGCAAGGGTCTTTAGGCTTCCGTAGGGGCTGGTAGGGTTCCATAAAGTTCCGTGGGTTCCTGCAGAGTTCTGCAAGTGCCCGCAAGGGCCTGTAGGGGCGCACAGTGTTTCTGCCAGGTTCCGTAGAGTTCCGTAGGGGCCATATTTTTCTGTAGTGGCTGGTAGTATTCTGTAGGGGTCTGTAGGTTTCCGTAGGCACCTGCAGTGTTCTGTAGGAGCCCATCGGGTTTTAGTGAGGTTCCGTTGTGTTGCTAAGGGTCTTGTAGAGTGCTGTCGGGTCCTGGAGTATTCTGTAGGGTTCCAGAGGGGCTCGTAGGGTTCCATCGAAATCTGAAGGGTTCCCTAGGGGCCCATAGAGTCCCGTAGATTTCCGTAGGGACCTGTAGGGTTGTGTAAGTGCCCGCAGAAGTCTGTAGGAGTCTGTGGGATTCTGTAAGGTTCCGGAGGGTTCTGCAGGGTTCCGTAGGGGCCCGTAGAGTTCCGTAGTGGCTGGTAAAGTTCCGTAGGGCCCTGTGGGGTTCTGTATGGACCTGTAGGGTTCCGTAGGGGCCTGCAGGGTTCCGTAAGTGCCCGCAGGTGTCTGTAGGGTTCCGTAGGGGTCTGTAGGGTTCCGTAGGCACCTGCAGTGTTCTGTAGGAGCCCATAGGGTTTTAGTGAGGTTCCGTTGTGTTGCTAAGGGTCTTGTAGAGTGCTGTCGGGTCCTGGAGTATTCTGTAGGGTTCCAGAGGGCCTCATAGGGTTCCATCGAAATCTGAAGGGCTCCCTAGGGGCCCATAGAGTCCCGTAGATTTCCGTAGGGACCTGTAGGGTTGTGTAAATGCCCGCAGGGGTTGGTAGGAGTCTGTGGGATTCTGTAAGGTTCTGGAGGGTTCTGCAGGGTTCCGTAGGGACCCGTAGAGTTCCGTAGTGGCTGGTAAAGTTCCGTAGGGCCCTGTGGGGTTCTGTATGGACCTGTAGGGTTCCGTAGGGGCCTGCAGGGTTCCATAAGTGCCCGCAGGTGTCTGTAGGGTTCCGTAGGGGTCTGTAGGGTTCCGTAGGCACCTGCAGTGTTCTGTAGGAGCCCATAGGGTTTTAGTGAGGTTCTGTTGTGTTGCTAAGGGTCTTGTAGAGTGCTGTCGGGTCCTGGAGTATTCTGTAGGGTTCCAGAGGGCCTCATAGGGTTCCATCGAAATCTGAAGGGTTCCCTAGGGGCCCGTAGAGTCCCGTAGATTTCCGTAGGGGCCTGTAGAGTTATGTAAGTGCCCGCAGGGGTTGGTAGGAGCTTGTAGGGTGCCATATGTTTCCGGAGGGTTGTGTAGGGTTCCGTAGGGGCCTGTGGTGTTCCCTAGGGGCCTGTAGAGTCTCGTACAGTTTCGGTAGGGTCCTGTAGGTTTCCATAAGCGCCCGCAGAGGTCTGAAGGGGCCCGTACTGTTCCGTAAGGATCCATAGGGTTCCGTAGAGCTTCGTAGGTTCC
>NW_027414524.1:0-38869 GCF_964106895.1 Numenius arquata
GACAGCACTCTACAAGACCCTTAGCAACACAACGGAACCTCACTAAAACCCTATGGGCTCCTACAGAACACTGCAGGTGCCTACGGAACCCTACAGACCCCTACGGAACCCTACAGACACCTGCGGGCACTTACGGAACCCTGCAGGCCCCTACGGAACCCTACAGGTCCATACAGAACCCCACAGTGCCCCACGGAACTTTACAAGCCACTACGGAACTCTACGGGCCCCTACGGAACCCTGCAGAACCCTCCGGAACCTTACAGAATCCCACAGACTCCTACAGACTTCTGCGGGCACTTACACAACCCTACAGGTCCCTACGGAAATCTACGGGACTCTATGGGCCCCTAGGGAACCCTATAGATTTCGATGGAACCCTACCGAACCCCTCTGGAACCCTACAGAATACTCCAGGACCCGACAGCACTCTACAAGACCCTTAGCAACACAACGGAACCTCACTAAAACCCTATGGGCTCCTACAGAACACTATAGGCGCCTATGGAAACCTACAGACCCCTACAGAATACTACCAGCCACTACAGAAAAATATGGCCCCTACGGAACTCTACGGAACCTGGCAGAAACACTGTGGGCCCCTTCAGGCCCTTGCGGGCACTTGCAGAACTCTGCAGGAACCCACGGAACTTTATGGAACCCTACCAGCCCCTACGGAAGCCTAAAGACCCTTGCAGGCAGTTACGGAACGGTACAGGGCCCTAGGGAACTTTACCAGCCACTACGGAACTCTACGGGCCCCTACGGAACCCTGCAGAACCCTCCAGAACCTTACAGAATCCCACGGATTCCTACAGACTCCTGCGGGCACTTACTCAACCCTAGAGGACCCTACGGAACACTACTGGCTCCTGCGGTACTCCAGAGGCGTCTAGGGAACCTACGAAGCTCTACGGAACCCTATGGATCCTTACGGCACAGTACGGGCCCCTTCAGACCTCTGCGGGCGCTTATGGAAACCTACAGGACCCTACCGAAACTGTACGAGACTCTACAGGCCCCTAGGGAACACCACAGGCCCCTACGGAACCCTACACAACCCTCCGGAAACATATGGCACCCTACAAGCTCCTACCAACCCCTGCGGGCACTTACACAACCCTACAGGCCCCTACGGAAATCTACGGGACTCTACGGGCCCCTAGGGAACCCTTCAGATTTCGACGGAACCCTACCAGCCCCTCTGGAACCCTACAGAATACTCCAGGACCCGACAGCACTCTACAAGACCCTTAGCAACACAACGGAACCTCACTAAAATCCTATGGGCTCCTACAGAACACTGCAGGTGCCTACGGAACCCTACAGACCCCTACGGAACCCTACAGACACCTGCGGGCACTTACAGAACACTGCAGGCCCCTACGGAACCCTACAGGTCCATACAGAACCCCACAGTGCCCCACGGAACTTTATGGAACCCTACCAGCCCCTACGGAAGCCTAAAGACCCTTGCAGGCAGTTACGGAATGGTACAGGGCCCTAGGGAACTTTACCAGCCACTACGGAACTCTACAGGCCCCTACGGAACCCTGCAGAACCCTCCGGAACCTTACAGAATCCCACAGACTCCTACAGACTTCTGCGGGCACTTACACAACCCTACAGGTCCCTACGGAAATCTACGGGACTCTATGGGCCCCTAGAGAACCCTATAGATTTCGATGGAACCCTATGAGGCCCTCTGGAACCCTACAGAATACTCCAGGACCCGACAGCACTCTACAAGACCCTTAGCAACACAACGGAACCTCACTAAAACCCTATGGGCTCCTACAGAACACTGTAGGCGCCTACGGAAACCTACAGACCCCTACAGAATACTACCAGCCACTACAGAAAAATATGGCCCCTACGGAACTCTACGGAACCTGGCAGAAACACTGTGGGCCCCTACAGGCCCTTGCGGGCACTTGCAGAACTCTGCAGGAACCCACGGAACTTTATGGAACCCTACCAGCCCCTACGGAAGCCTAAAGACCCTTGCAGGCAGTTACGGAACGGTACAGGGCCCTAGGGAACTTTACCAGCCACTACGGAACTCTACGGGCCCCTACGGAACCCTGCAGAACCCTCCAGAACCTTACAGAATCCCACGGATTCCTACAGACTCCTGCGGGCACTTACTCAACCCTAGAGGGCCCTACGGAACACTACTGGCTCCTGCGGTACTCCAGAGGCCTCTAGGGAACCTACGAAGCTCTACGGAACCCTATGGATCCTTACGGCACAGTACGGGCCCCTTCAGACCTCTGCGGGCGCTTATGGAAACCTACAGGACCCTACCGAAACTGTACGAGACTCTACAGGCCCCTAGGGAACACCACAGGCCCCTACGGAACCCTACACAACCCTCCGGAAACATATGGCACCCTACAAGCTCCTACCAACCCCTGCGGGCACTTACACAACCCTACAGGCCCCTAGGGAAATCTATGGGACTCTACGGGCCCCTAGGGAACCCTTCAGATTTCGACGGAACCCTACCAGCCCCTCTGGAACCCTACAGAATACTCCAGGACCCGACAGCACTCTACAAGACCCTTAGCAACACAACGGAACCTCACTAAAACCCTATGGGCTCCTACAGAACACTGCAGGTGCCTACGGAACCCTACAGACCCGTACAGACACCTACGGGCACTTACAGAACACTGCAGGCCCCTACGGAACCCTACAGGTCCATACAGAACCCCACAGGGCCCTACGGAACTTTACCAGCCACTACGGAACTCTACGGGCCCCTACGGAACCCTGCAGAACCCTCCGGAACCTTACAGAATCCCACAGACTCCTACAGACTTCTGCAGGCACTTACACAACCCTAGAGGACCCTACGGAACACTGCCAGCCCCTATGGAAGGAACCCTACGGGCCCCTACAGAACACTACTGGCTCCTGCGGTACTCCACAGGCCTCTAGGGAACCTACGAAGCTCTACGGAGCCCTATGGTTCCTTACGGAACAGTACGGGCCCCTTCAGACCTCTGCGGGCACTTATGGAAACCTACAGGACCCTACGGAACTGTACGAGACTCTACAGGCCCCTAGGGAACACCACAGGCCCCTACGGAACCGTACGAGACTCTACAGGCCCTTAGGGAACACCACAGGCCCCTACGGAACCCTACACAACCCTCCGGAAACATATGGCACCCTACAAGCTCCTACCAACCCCTGCGGGCACTTACACAACCCTACAGGCCCCTACGGAAATCTACGAGACTCTACGGGCCCCTAGGGAACCCTTCAGATTTCGACGGAACCCTACCAGCCCCTCTGGAACCCTACAGAATACTCCAGGACCCGACAGCACTCTACAAGACCCTTAGCAACACAACGGAACCTCACTAAAACCCTATGGGCTCCTACAGAACACTGCAGGTGCCTACGGAACCCTACAGACCCCTACGGAACCCTACAGACACCTGCGGGCACTTACAGAACACTGCAGGCCCCTACGGAACCTTACAGGTCCATACAGAACCCCACAGTGCCCCACGGAACTTTATGGAACCCTACCAGCCCCTACGGAAGCCTAAAGACCCTTGCAGGCAGTTACGGAACGGTACAGGGCCCTAGGGAACTTTACCAGCCACTACGGAACTCTACGGGCCCCTACGGAACCCTGCAGAACCCTCCGGAACCTTACAGAACCCCACAGACTCCTACAGACTTCTGCGGGCACTTACACAACCCTACAGGTCCCTACGGCAATCTATGGGACTCCAAGGGCCCCTAGGGAACCCTATAGATTTCGATGGAACTCTATGAGGCCCTCTGGAACCCTACAGAATACTTCAGGACCCGACAGCACTCTACAAGACCCTTAGCAACACAACGGAACCTCACTAAAACCCTATGGGCTCCTACAGAACACTGCAGGTGCCTACGGAACCCTACAGACCCCTACGGAACCCTACAGACACCTGCGGGCACTTACGGAACCCTGCAGGCCCCTACGGAACCCTACAGGTCCATACAGAACCCCACAGGGCCCTAGGGAACTTTACCAGCCACTACGGAACTCTACGGGCCCCTACGGAACCCTGCAGAACCCTCCGGAACCTTACAGAATCCCACAGACTCCTACAGACTTCTGCGGGCACTTAAACAACCCTACAGGCCCCTACGGAACACTGCCAGCCCCTATGGAAGGAACCCTACGGGCCCCTACAGAACACTACTGGCTCCTGCGGTACTCCACAGGCCTCTAGGGAACCTACGAAGCTCTACGGAGCCCTATGGATCCTTACGGAACAGTACGGGCCCCTTCAGACCTCTGCGGGCACTTATGGAAACCTACAGGACCCTACGGCCCTGTACGAGACTCTACAGGCCCCTAGGGAACACCACAGGCCCCTACGGAACCGTACGAGACTCTACAGGCCCCTAGGGAACACCACAGGCCCCTACGGAACCCTACACAACCCTCTGGAAACTTATGGAACCCTACAAGCTCCTACCAACCCCTGCGAGCACTTACACAACCCTACAGGTCCCTACGGAAATCCACGGGACTCTATGGGCCCCTAGGGAACCCTATAGATTTCGATGGAACCCTATGAGCCCCTCTGGAACCCTACAGAATACTCCAGGACCCGACAGCACTCTACAAGACCCTTAGCAACACAACGGAACCTCACTAAAACCCTATGGGCTCCTACAGAACACTGCAGGTGCCTACGGAACCCTACAGACCCCTACGGAACCCTACAGACACCTGCGGGCACTTATGGAACCCTGCAGGCCCCTACGGAACCCTACAGGTCCATACAGAACCCCACAGGGCCCTACGGAACTTTACCAGCCACTACGGAACTCTACGGGCCCCTACGGAACCCTGCAGAACCCTCCGGAACCTTACAGAATCCCACAGACTCCTACAGACTTCTGCGGGCACTTACACAACCCTACAGGCCCCTACGGAACACTGCCAGCCCCTATGGAAGGAACCCTACGGGCCCCTACAGAACACTACTGGCTCCTGCGGTACTCCAGAGGCCTCTAGGGAACCTACGAAGCTCTACGGAGCCCTATGGATCCTTACGGAACAGTACGGGCCCCTTCAGACCTCTGCGGGCACTTATGGAAACCTACAGGACCCTACGGAACTGTACGAGACTCTACAGGCCCCTAGGGAACACCACAGGCCCCTACGGAACCCTACACAACCCTCTGGAAACTTATGGAACCCTACAAGCTCCTACCAAGGCCTGCGAGCACTTACACAACCCTACAGGTCCCAACGGCAATCTACGGGACTCTATGGGCCCCTAGGGAACCCTACAGATTTCGACGGAACCCTACGAGCCCCTCTGGAACCCTACAGAATACTCCAGGACCCGACAGCACTCTACAAGACCCTTAGCAACACAACGGAACCTCACTAAAACCCTATGGGCTCCTACAGAACACTGCAGGTGCCTACGGAACCCTACAGACCCCTACGGAACCCTACAGACACCTGCGGGCACTTATTCAACCCTAGAGGACCCTACGGAACACTACGGGCTCCTGCGGTACTCCAGAGGCCTCTAGGGAACCTACGAAGCTCTACGGAACCCTATGGATCCTTACGGAACAGTACGGGCCCCTTTAGACCTCTGCGGGCGCTTATGGAAACCTACAGGACCCTACCGAAACTGTACGAGACTCTACAGGCCCCTAGGGAACACCACAGGCCCCTACGGAACCCTACACAACCCTCCGGAAACATATGGCACCCTACAAGCTCCTACCAACCCCTGCGGGCACTTACACAACCCTACAGGCCCCTACGGAAATCTATGGGACTCTACGGGCCCCTAGGGAACCCTTCAGATTTTGACGGAACCCTACCAGCCCCTCTGGAACCCTACAGAATACTCCAGGACCCGACAGCACTCTACAAGACCCTTAGCAACACAACGGAACCTCACTAAAACCCTATGGGCTCCTACAGAATACTGCAGGTGCCTACGGAACCCTACAGACCCGTACAGACACCTACGGGCACTTACAGAACACTGCAGGCCCCTACGGAACCCTACAGGTCCATACAGAACCCCACAGGGCCCTACGGAACTTTACCAGCCACTACGGAACTCTACGGGCCCCTACGGAACCCTGCAGAACCCTCCGGAACCTTACAGAATCCCACAGACTCCTACAGACTTCTGCGGGCACTTACACAACCCTACAGGTCCCTACGGAAATCTACGGGACTCTATGGGCCCCTAGGGAACCCTATAGATTTCGATGGAACCCTACGAGCCCCTCTGGAACCCTACAGAATACTCCAGGACCCGACAGCACTCTACAAGACCCTTAGCAACACAACGGAACCTCACTAAAACCCTATGGGCTCCTACAGAACACTGTAGGCGCCTATGGAAACCTACAGACCCCTACAGAATACTACCAGCCACTACAGAAAAATATGGCCCCTACGGAACTCTACGGAACCTGGCAGAAACACTGTGGGCCCCTACAGGCCCTTGCGGGCACTTGCAGAACTCTGCAGGAACCCACGGAACTTTATGGAACCCTACCAGCCCCTACGGAAGCCTAAAGACCCTTGCAGGCAGTTACGGAACGGTACAGGGCCCTAGGGAACTTTACCAGCCACTACGGAACTCTACGGGCCCCTACGGAACCCTGCAGAACCCTCCAGAACCTTACAGAATCCCACGGATTCCTACAGACTCCTGCGGGCACTTACTCAACCCTAGAGGACCCTACGGAACACTACTGGCTCCTGCGGTACTCCAGAGGCCTCTAGGGAACCTACGAAGCTCTACGGAACCCTATGGATCCTTACGGCACAGTACGGGCCCCTTCAGACCTCTGCGGGCGCTTATGGAAACCTACAGGACCCTACGGAACCGTACGAGACTCTACAGGCCCCTAGGGAACACCACAGGCCCCTACGGAACCCTACACAACCCTCCGGAAACATATGGCACCCTACAAGCTCCTACCAACCCCTGCGGGCACTTACACAACCCTACAGGTCCCAACGGCAATCTACGGGACTCTATGGGCCCCTAGGGAACCCTACAGATTTCGACGGAACCCTACGAGCCCCTCTGGAACCCTACAGAATACTCCAGGACCCGACAGCACTCTACAAGACCCTTAGCAACACAACGGAACCTCACTAAAACCCTATGGGCTCCTACAGAACACTGCAGGTGCCTACGGAACCCTACAGACCCCTACGGAACCCTACAGACACCTGCGGGCACTTACGGAACCCTGCAGGCCCCTACGGAACCCTACAGGTCCATACAGAACCCCACAGTGCCCCACGGAACTTTACAAGCCACTACGGAACTCTACGGGCCCCTACGGAACCCTGCAGAACCCTCCGGAACCTTACAGAATCCCACAGACTCCTACAGACTTCTGCGGGCACTTACACAACCCTACAGGTCCCTACGGAAATCTACGGGACTCTATGGGCCCCTAGGGAACCCTATAGATTTCGATGGAACCCTACGAACCCCTCTGGAACCCTACAGAATACTCCAGGACCCGACAGCACTCTACAAGACCCTTAGCAACACAACGGAACCTCACTAAAACCCTATGGGCTCCTACAGAACACTATAGGCGCCTATGGAAACCTACAGACCCCTACAGAATACTACCAGCCACTACAGAAAAATATGGCCCCTACGGAACTCTACGGAACCTGGCAGAAACACTGTGGGCCCCTTCAGGCCCTTGCGGGCACTTGCAGAACTCTGCAGGAACCCACGGAACTTTATGGAACCCTACCAGCCCCTACGGAAGCCTAAAGACCCTTGCAGGCAGTTACGGAACGGTACAGGGCCCTAGGGAACTTTACCAGCCACTACGGAACTCTACGGGCCCCTACGGAACCCTGCAGAACCCTCCAGAACCTTACAGAATCCCACGGATTCCTACAGACTCCTGCGGGCACTTACTCAACCCTAGAGGACCCTACGGAACACTACTGGCTCCTGCGGTACTCCAGAGGCGTCTAGGGAACCTACGAAGCTCTACGGAACCCTATGGATCCTTACGGCACAGTACGGGCCCCTTCAGACCTCTGCGGGCGCTTATGGAAACCTACAGGACCCTACCGAAACTGTACGAGACTCTACAGGCCCCTAGGGAACACCACAGGCCCCTACGGAACCCTACACAACCCTCCGGAAACATATGGCACCCTACAAGCTCCTACCAACCCCTGCGGGCACTTACACAACCCTACAGGCCCCTACGGAAATCTACGGGACTCTACGGGCCCCTAGGGAACCCTTCAGATTTCGACGGAACCCTACCAGCCCCTCTGGAACCCTACAGAATACTCCAGGACCCGACAGCACTCTACAAGACCCTTAGCAACACAACGGAACCTCACTAAAATCCTATGGGCTCCTACAGAACACTGCAGGTGCCTACGGAACCCTACAGACCCCTACGGAACCCTACAGACACCTGCGGGCACTTACAGAACACTGCAGGCCCCTACGGAAACCTACAGGTCCATACAGAACCCCACAGTGCCCCACGGAACTTTATGGAACCCTACCAGCCCCTACGGAAGCCTAAAGACCCTTGCAGGCAGTTACGGAACGGTACAGGGCCCTAGGGAACTTTACCAGCCACTACGGAACTCTACGGGCCCCTACGGAACCCTGCAGAACCCTCCGGAACCTTACAGAATCCCACAGACTCCTACAGACTTCTGCGGGCACTTACACAACCCTACAGGTCCCTACGGAAATCTACGGGACTCTATGGGCCCCTAGGGAACCCTATAGATTTCGATGGAACCCTACGAACCCCTCTGGAACCCTACAGAATACTCCAGGACCCGACAGCACTCTACAAGACCCTTAGCAACACAACGGAACCTCACTAAAACCCTATGGGCTCCTACAGAACACTATAGGCGCCTATGGAAACCTACAGACCCCTACAGAATACTACCAGCCACTACAGAAAAATATGGCCCCTACGGAACTCTACGGAACCTGGCAGAAACACTGTGGGCCCCTTCAGGCCCTTGCGGGCACTTGCAGAACTCTGCAGGAACCCACGGAACTTTATGGAACCCTACCAGCCCCTACGGAAGCCTAAAGACCCTTGCAGGCAGTTACGGAACGGTACAGGGCCCTAGGGAACTTTACCAGCCACTACGGAACTCTACGGGCCCCTACGGAACCCTGCAGAACCCTCCAGAACCTTACAGAATCCCACGGATTCCTACAGACTCCTGCGGGCACTTACTCAACCCTAGAGGACCCTACGGAACACTACTGGCTCCTGCGGTACTCCAGAGGCGTCTAGGGAACCTACGAAGCTCTACGGAACCCTATGGATCCTTACGGCACAGTACGGGCCCCTTCAGACCTCTGCGGGCGCTTATGGAAACCTACAGGACCCTACCGAAACTGTACGAGACTCTACAGGCCCCTAGGGAACACCACAGGCCCCTACGGAACCCTACACAACCCTCCGGAAACATATGGCACCCTACAAGCTCCTACCAACCCCTGCGGGCACTTACACAACCCTACAGGCCCCTACGGAAATCTACGGGACTCTACGGGCCCCTAGGGAACCCTTCAGATTTCGACGGAACCCTACCAGCCCCTCTGGAACCCTACAGAATACTCCAGGACCCGACAGCACTCTACAAGACCCTTAGCAACACAACGGAACCTCACTAAAACCCTATGGGCTCCTACAGAACACTGCAGGTGCCTACGGAACCCTACAGACCCGTACAGACACCTACGGGCACTTACAGAACACTGCAGGCCCCTACGGAACCCTACAGGTCCATACAGAACCCCACAGGGCCCTACGGAACTTTACCAGCCACTACGGAACTCTACGGGCCCCTACGGAACCCTGCAGAACCCTCCGGAACCTTACAGAATCCCACAGACTCCTACAGACTTCTGCAGGCACTTACACAACCCTAGAGGACCCTACGGAACACTGCCAGCCCCTATGGAAGGAACCCTACGGGCCCCTACAGAACACTACTGGCTCCTGCGGTACTCCACAGGCCTCTAGGGAACCTACGAAGCTCTACGGAGCCCTATGGTTCCTTACGGAACAGTACGGGCCCCTTCAGACCTCTGCGGGCACTTATGGAAACCTACAGGACCCTACGGAACTGTACGAGACTCTACAGGCCCCTAGGGAACACCACAGGCCCCTACGGAACCGTACGAGACTCTACAGGCCCTTAGGGAACACCACAGGCCCCTACGGAACCCTACACAACCCTCCGGAAACATATGGCACCCTACAAGCTCCTACCAACCCCTGCGGGCACTTACACAACCCTACAGGCCCCTACGGAAATCTACGAGACTCTACGGGCCCCTAGGGAACCCTTCAGATTTCGACGGAACCCTACCAGCCCCTCTGGAACCCTACAGAATACTCCAGGACCCGACAGCACTCTACAAGACCCTTAGCAACACAACGGAACCTCACTAAAACCCTATGGGCTCCTACAGAACACTGCAGGTGCCTACGGAACCCTACAGACCCCTACGGAACCCTACAGACACCTGCGGGCACTTACAGAACACTGCAGGCCCCTACGGAACCTTACAGGTCCATACAGAACCCCACAGTGCCCCACGGAACTTTATGGAACCCTACCAGCCCCTACGGAAGCCTAAAGACCCTTGCAGGCAGTTACGGAACGGTACAGGGCCCTAGGGAACTTTACCAGCCACTACGGAACTCTACGGGCCCCTACGGAACCCTGCAGAACCCTCCGGAACCTTACAGAACCCCACAGACTCCTACAGACTTCTGCGGGCACTTACACAACCCTACAGGTCCCTACGGCAATCTATGGGACTCCAAGGGCCCCTAGGGAACCCTATAGATTTCGATGGAACTCTATGAGGCCCTCTGGAACCCTACAGAATACTTCAGGACCCGACAGCACTCTACAAGACCCTTAGCAACACAACGGAACCTCACTAAAACCCTATGGGCTCCTACAGAACACTGCAGGTGCCTACGGAACCCTACAGACCCCTACGGAACCCTACAGACACCTGCGGGCACTTACGGAACCCTGCAGGCCCCTACGGAACCCTACAGGTCCATACAGAACCCCACAGGGCCCTAGGGAACTTTACCAGCCACTACGGAACTCTACGGGCCCCTACGGAACCCTGCAGAACCCTCCGGAACCTTACAGAATCCCACAGACTCCTACAGACTTCTGCGGGCACTTAAACAACCCTACAGGCCCCTACGGAACACTGCCAGCCCCTATGGAAGGAACCCTACGGGCCCCTACAGAACACTACTGGCTCCTGCGGTACTCCACAGGCCTCTAGGGAACCTACGAAGCTCTACGGAGCCCTATGGATCCTTACGGAACAGTACGGGCCCCTTCAGACCTCTGCGGGCACTTATGGAAACCTACAGGACCCTACGGCCCTGTACGAGACTCTACAGGCCCCTAGGGAACACCACAGGCCCCTACGGAACTGTACGAGACTCTACAGGCCCCTAGGGAACACCACAGGCCCCTACGGAACCCTACACAACCCTCTGGAAACTTATGGAACCCTACAAGCTCCTACCAACCCCTGCGAGCACTTACACAACCCTACAGGTCCCTACGGAAATCCACGGGACTCTATGGGCCCCTAGGGAACCCTATAGATTTCGATGGAACCCTATGAGCCCCTCTGGAACCCTACAGAATACTCCAGGACCCGACAGCACTCTACAGGACCCTTAGCAACACAACGGAACCTCACTAAAACCCTATGGGCTCCTACAGAACACTGCAGGTGCCTACGGAACCCTACAGACCCCTACGGAACCCTACAGACACCTGCGGGCACTTACAGAACCCTGCAGGCCCCTACGGAACCCTACAGGTCCATACAGAACCCCACAGGGCCCTACGGAACTTTACCAGCCACTACGGAACTCTACGGGCCCCTACGGAACCCTGCAGAACCCTCCGGAACCTTACAGAATCCCACAGACTCCTACAGACTTCTGCGGGCACTTACACAACCCTACAGGTCCCTACGGAAATCTACGGGACTCTATGGGCCCCTAGGGAACCCTATAGATTTCGATGGAACCCTACGAGCCCCTCTGGAACCCTACAGAATACTCCAGGACCCGACAGCACTCTACAAGACCCTTAGCAACACAACGGAACCTCACTAAAATCCTATGGGCTCCTACAGAACACTGCAGGTGCCTACGGAAACCTACAGACCCCTACAGAATACTACCAGCCACTACAGAAAAATATGGCCCCTACGGAACTCTACGGAACCTGGCAGAAACACTGTGGGCCCCTACAGGCCCTTGCGGGCACTTGCAGAACTCTGCAGGAACCCACGGAACTTTATGGAACCCTACCAGCCCCTACGGAAGCCTAAAGACCCTTGCAGGCAGTTACGGAACGGTACAGGGCCCTAGGGAACTTTACCAGCCACTACGGAACTCTACGGGCCCCTACGGAACCCTGCAGAACCCTGCAGAACCTTACAGAATCCCACGGATTCCTACAGACTCCTGCGGGCACTTACTCAACCCTAGAGGACCCTACGGAACACTACTGGCTCCTGCGGTACTCCAGAGGCCTCTAGGGAACCTACGAAGCTCTACGGAGCCCTATGGATCCTTACTGCACAGTACGGGCCCCTTCAGACCTCTGCGGGCGCTTATGGAAACCTACAGGACCCTACCGAAACTGTACGAGACTCTACAGGCCCCTAGGGAACACCACAGGCCCCTACGGAACCCTACACAACCCTCCGGAAACATATGGCACACTACAAGCTCCTACCAACCCCTGCGGGCACTTACACAACCCTACAGGCCCCTACGGAAATCTACGGGACTCTACGGGCCCCTAGGGAACCCTTCAGATTTCGACGGAACCCTACCAGCCCCTCTGGAACCCTACAGAATACTCCAGGACCCGACAGCACTCTACAAGACCCTTAGCAACACAACGGAACCTCACTAAAATCCTATGGGCTCCTACAGAACACTGCAGGTGCCTACGGAAACCTACAGACCCCTACGGAACCCTACAGACACCTGCGGGCACTTACAGAACACTGCAGGCCCCTACGGAACCCTACAGGTCCATACAGAACCCCACAGTGCCCCACGGAACTTTATGGAACCCTACCAGCCCCTACGGAAGCCTAAAGACCCTTGCAGGCAGTTACGGAACGGTACAGGGCCCTAGGGAACTTTACCAGCCACTACGGAACTCTACGGGCCCCTACGGAACCCTGCAGAACCCTGCAGAACCTTACAGAATCCCACGGATTCCTACAGACTCCAGCGGGCACTTACTCAACCCTAGAGGACCCTACGGAACACTACTGGCTCCTGCGGTACTCCAGAGGCCTCTAGGGAACCTACGAAGCTCTACGGAGCCCTATGGATCCTTACTGCACAGTACGGGCCCCTTCAGACCTCTGCGGGCGCTTATGGAAACCTACAGGACCCTACCGAAACTGTACGAGACTCTACAGGCCCCTAGGGAACACCACAGGCCCCTACGGAACCCTACACAACCCTCCGGAAACATATGGCACACTACAAGCTCCTACCAACCCCTGCGGGCACTTACACAACCCTACAGGCCCCTACGGAAATCTACGGGACTCTACGGGCCCCTAGGGAACCCTTCAGATTTCGACGGAACCCTACCAGCCCCTCTGGAACCCTACAGAATACTCCAGGACCCGACAGCACTCTACAAGACCCTTAGCAACACAACGGAACCTCACTAAAACCCTATGGGCTCCTACAGAACACTGCAGGTGCCTACGGAACCCTAGAGACCCCTACGGAACCCTACAGACACCTGCGGGCACTTATGGAACCCTGCAGGCCCCTACGGAACCCTACAGGTCCATACAGAACCCCATAGGGCCCTACGGAACTTTACCAGCCACTACGGAACTCTACGGGCCCCTACGGAACCCTGCAGAACCCTCCGGAACCTTACAGAATGCCACAGACTCCTACAGACTTCTGCGGGCACTTACACAACCCTACAGGTCCCTACGGAAATCTACGGGACTCTATGGGCCCCTAGGGAACCCTATAGATTTCGATGGAACCCTACGAGCCCCTCTGGAACCCTACAGAATACTCCAGGACCCGACAGCACTCTACAAGACCCTTAGCAACACAACGGAACCTCACTAAAACCCTATGGGCTCCTACAGAACACTGTAGGTGCCTACGGAAACCTACAGACCCCTACAGAATACTACCAGCCACTACAGAAAAATATGGCCCCTACGGAACTCTACGGAACCTGGCAGAAACACTGTGGGCCCCTACAGGCCCTTGCGGGCACTTGCAGAACTCTGCAGGAACCCACGGAACTTTATGGAACCCTACCAGCCCCTACGGAAGCCTAAAGACCCTTGCAAGCAGTTACGGAACGGTACAGGGCCCTAGGGAACTTTACCAGCCACTACGGAACTCTACGGGCCCCTACGGAACCCTGCAGAACCCTCCAGAACGTTACAGAATCCCACGGATTCCTACAGACTCCTGCGGGCACTTACTCAACCCTAGAGGACCCTACGGAACACTACTGGCTCCTGCGGTACTCCAGAGGCCTCTAGGGAACCTACGAAGCTCTACGGAGCCCTATGGATCCTTACGGCACAGTACGGGCCCCTTCAGACCTCTGCGGGCGCTTATGGAAACCTACAGGACCCTACCGAAACTGTACGAGACTCTACAGGCCCCTAGGGAACACCACAGGCCCCTACGGAACCCTACACAACCCTCCGGAAACATATGGCACACTACAAGCTCCTACCAACCCCTGCGGGCACTTACACAACCCTACAGGCCCCTACGGAAATCTACGGGACTCTACGGGCCCCTAGGGAACCCTTCAGATTTCGACGGAACCCTACCAGCCCCTCTGGAACCCTACAGAATACTCCAGGACCCGACAGCACTCTACAAGACCCTTAGCAACACAACGGAACCTCACTAAAATCCTATGGGCTCCTACAGAACACTGCAGGTGCCTACGGAAACCTACAGACCCCTACGGAACCCTACAGACACCTGCGGGCACTTACAGAACACTGCAGGCCCCTACGGAACCCTACAGGTCCATACAGAACCCCACAGTGCCCCACGGAACTTTATGGAACCCTACCAGCCCCTACGGAAGCCTAAAGACCCTTGCAGGCAGTTACGGAACGGTACAGGGCCCTAGGGAACTTTACCAGCCACTACGGAACTCTACGGGCCCCTACGGAACCCTGCAGAACCCTGCAGAACCTTACAGAATCCCACGGATTCCTACAGACTCCTGCGGGCACTTACTCAACCCTAGAGGACCCTACGGAACACTACTGGCTCCTGCGGTACTCCAGAGGCCTCTAGGGAACCTACGAAGCTCTACGGAGCCCTATGGATCCTTACGGCACAGTACGGGCCCCTTCAGACCTCTGCGGGCGCTTATGGAAACCTACAGGACCCTACCGAAACTGTACGAGACTCTACAGGCCCCTAGGGAACACCACAGGCCCCTACGGAACCCTACACAACCCTCCGGAAACATATGGCACACTACAAGCTCCTACCAACCCCTGCGGGCACTTACACAACCCTACAGGCCCCTACGGAAATCTACGGGACTCTACGGGCCCCTAGGGAACCCTTCAGATTTCGACGGAACCCTACCAGCCCCTCTGGAACCCTACAGAATACTCCAGGACCCGACAGCACTCTACAAGACCCTTAGCAACACAACGGAACCTCACTAAAATCCTATGGGCTCCTACAGAACACTGCAGGTGCCTACGGAAACCTACAGACCCCTACGGAACCCTACAGACACCTGCGGGCACTTACAGAACACTGCAGGCCCCTACGGAACCCTACAGGTCCATACAGAACCCCACAGTGCCCCACGGAACTTTATGGAACCCTACCAGCCCCTACGGAAGCCTAAAGACCCTTGCAGGCAGTTACGGAACGGTACAGGGCCCTAGGGAACTTTACCAGCCACTACGGAACTCTACGGGCCCCTACGGAACCCTGCAGAACCCTGCAGAACCTTACAGAATCCCACGGATTCCTACAGACTCCTGCGGGCACTTACTCAACCCTAGAGGACCCTACGGAACACTACTGGCTCCTGCGGTACTCCAGAGGCCTCTAGGGAACCTACGAAGCTCTACGGAGCCCTATGGATCCTTACGGAACAGTACGGGCCCCTTCAGACCTCTGCGGGCGCTTATGGAAACCTACAGGACCCTACCGAAACTGTACGAGACTCTACAGGCCCCTAGGGAACACCACAGGCCCCTACGGAACCCTACACAACCCTCCGGAAACATATGGCACACTACAAGCTCCTACCAACCCCTGCGGGCACTTACACAACCCTACAGGCCCCTACGGAAATCTACGGGACTCTACGGGCCCCTAGGGAACCCTTCAGATTTCGACGGAACCCTACCAGCCCCTCTGGAACCCTACAGAATACTCCAGGACCCGACAGCACTCTACAAGACCCTTAGCAACACAACGGAACCTCACTAAAATCCTATGGGCTCCTACAGAACACTGCAGGTGCCTACGGAAACCTACAGACCCCTACGGAACCCTACAGACACCTGCGGGCACTTACAGAACACTGCAGGCCCCTACGGAACCCTACAGGTCCATACAGAACCCCACAGTGCCCCACGGAACTTTATGGAACCCTACCAGCCCCTACGGAAGCCTAAAGACCCTTGCAGGCAGTTACGGAACGGTACAGGGCCCTAGGGAACTTTACCAGCCACTACGGAACTCTACGGGCCCCTACGGAACCCTGCAGAACCCTGCAGAACCTTACAGAATCCCACGGATTCCTACAGACTCCAGCGGGCACTTACTCAACCCTAGAGGACCCTACGGAACACTACTGGCTCCTGCGGTACTCCAGAGGCCTCTAGGGAACCTACGAAGCTCTACGGAGCCCTATGGATCCTTACTGCACAGTACGGGCCCCTTCAGACCTCTGCGGGCGCTTATGGAAACCTACAGGACCCTACCGAAACTGTACGAGACTCTACAGGCCCCTAGGGAACACCACAGGCCCCTACGGAACCCTACACAACCCTCCGGAAACATATGGCACACTACAAGCTCCTACCAACCCCTGCGGGCACTTACACAACCCTACAGGCCCCTACGGAAATCTACGGGACTCTACGGGCCCCTAGGGAACCCTTCAGATTTCGACGGAACCCTACCAGCCCCTCTGGAACCCTACAGAATACTCCAGGACCCGACAGCACTCTACAAGACCCTTAGCAACACAACGGAACCTCACTAAAACCCTATGGGCTCCTACAGAACACTGCAGGTGCCTACGGAACCCTAGAGACCCCTACGGAACCCTACAGACACCTGCGGGCACTTATGGAACCCTGCAGGCCCCTACGGAACCCTACAGGTCCATACAGAACCCCATAGGGCCCTACGGAACTTTACCAGCCACTACGGAACTCTACGGGCCCCTACGGAACCCTGCAGAACCCTCCGGAACCTTACAGAATGCCACAGACTCCTACAGACTTCTGCGGGCACTTACACAACCCTACAGGTCCCTACGGAAATCTACGGGACTCTATGGGCCCCTAGGGAACCCTATAGATTTCGATGGAACCCTACGAGCCCCTCTGGAACCCTACAGAATACTCCAGGACCCGACAGCACTCTACAAGACCCTTAGCAACACAACGGAACCTCACTAAAACCCTATGGGCTCCTACAGAACACTGTAGGTGCCTACGGAAACCTACAGACCCCTACAGAATACTACCAGCCACTACAGAAAAATATGGCCCCTACGGAACTCTACGGAACCTGGCAGAAACACTGTGGGCCCCTACAGGCCCTTGCGGGCACTTGCAGAACTCTGCAGGAACCCACGGAACTTTATGGAACCCTACCAGCCCCTACGGAAGCCTAAAGACCCTTGCAAGCAGTTACGGAACGGTACAGGGCCCTAGGGAACTTTACCAGCCACTACGGAACTCTACGGGCCCCTACGGAACCCTGCAGAACCCTCCAGAACGTTACAGAATCCCACGGATTCCTACAGACTCCTGCGGGCACTTACTCAACCCTAGAGGACCCTACGGAACACTACTGGCTCCTGCGGTACTCCAGAGGCCTCTAGGGAACCTACGAAGCTCTACGGAGCCCTATGGATCCTTACGGCACAGTACGGGCCCCTTCAGACCTCTGCGGGCGCTTATGGAAACCTACAGGACCCTACCGAAACTGTACGAGACTCTACAGGCCCCTAGGGAACACCACAGGCCCCTACGGAACCCTACACAACCCTCCGGAAACATATGGCACACTACAAGCTCCTACCAACCCCTGCGGGCACTTACACAACCCTACAGGCCCCTACGGAAATCTACGGGACTCTACGGGCCCCTAGGGAACCCTTCAGATTTCGACGGAACCCTACCAGCCCCTCTGGAACCCTACAGAATACTCCAGGACCCGACAGCACTCTACAAGACCCTTAGCAACACAACGGAACCTCACTAAAATCCTATGGGCTCCTACAGAACACTGCAGGTGCCTACGGAAACCTACAGACCCCTACGGAACCCTACAGACACCTGCGGGCACTTACAGAACACTGCAGGCCCCTACGGAACCCTACAGGTCCATACAGAACCCCACAGTGCCCCACGGAACTTTATGGAACCCTACCAGCCCCTACGGAAGCCTAAAGACCCTTGCAGGCAGTTACGGAACGGTACAGGGCCCTAGGGAACTTTACCAGCCACTACGGAACTCTACGGGCCCCTACGGAACCCTGCAGAACCCTGCAGAACCTTACAGAATCCCACGGATTCCTACAGACTCCTGCGGGCACTTACTCAACCCTAGAGGACCCTACGGAACACTACTGGCTCCTGCGGTACTCCAGAGGCCTCTAGGGAACCTACGAAGCTCTACGGAGCCCTATGGATCCTTACGGCACAGTACGGGCCCCTTCAGACCTCTGCGGGCGCTTATGGAAACCTACAGGACCCTACCGAAACTGTACGAGACTCTACAGGCCCCTAGGGAACACCACAGGCCCCTACGGAACCCTACACAACCCTCCGGAAACATATGGCACACTACAAGCTCCTACCAACCCCTGCGGGCACTTACACAACCCTACAGGCCCCTACGGAAATCTACGGGACTCTACGGGCCCCTAGGGAACCCTTCAGATTTCGACGGAACCCTACCAGCCCCTCTGGAACCCTACAGAATACTCCAGGACCCGACAGCACTCTACAAGACCCTTAGCAACACAACGGAACCTCACTAAAATCCTATGGGCTCCTACAGAACACTGCAGGTGCCTACGGAAACCTACAGACCCCTACGGAACCCTACAGACACCTGCGGGCACTTACAGAACACTGCAGGCCCCTACGGAACCCTACAGGTCCATACAGAACCCCACAGTGCCCCACGGAACTTTATGGAACCCTACCAGCCCCTACGGAAGCCTAAAGACCCTTGCAGGCAGTTACGGAACGGTACAGGGCCCTAGGGAACTTTACCAGCCACTACGGAACTCTACGGGCCCCTACGGAACCCTGCAGAACCCTGCAGAACCTTACAGAATCCCACGGATTCCTACAGACTCCTGCGGGCACTTACTCAACCCTAGAGGACCCTACGGAACACTACTGGCTCCTGCGGTACTCCAGAGGCCTCTAGGGAACCTACGAAGCTCTACGGAGCCCTATGGATCCTTACTGCACAGTACGGGCCCCTTCAGACCTCTGCGGGCGCTTATGGAAACCTACAGGACCCTACCGAAACTGTACGAGACTCTACAGGCCCCTAGGGAACACCACAGGCCCCTACGGAACCCTACACAACCCTCCGGAAACATATGGCACACTACAAGCTCCTACCAACCCCTGCGGGCACTTACACAACCCTACAGGCCCCTACGGAAATCTACGGGACTCTACGGGCCCCTAGGGAACCCTTCAGATTTCGACGGAACCCTACCAGCCCCTCTGGAACCCTACAGAATACTCCAGGACCCGACAGCACTCTACAAGACCCTTAGCAACACAACGGAACCTCACTAAAACCATATGGGCTCCTACAGAACACTGCAGGTGCCTACGGAACCCTAGAGACCCCTACGGAACCCTACAGACACCTGCGGGCACTTACGGAACCCTGCAGGCCCCTACGGAACCCTACAGGTCCATACAGAACCCCACAGGGCCCTACGGAACTTTACCAGCCACTACGGAACTCTACGGGCCCCTACGGAACCCTGCAGAACCCTCCGGAACCTTACAGAATGCCACAGACTCCTACAGACTTCTGCGGGCACTTACACAACCCTACAGGTCCCTACGGAAATCTACGGGACTCTATGGGCCCCTAGGGAACCCTATAGATTTCGATGGAACCCTACGAGCCCCTCTGGAACCCTACAGAATACTCCAGGACCCGACAGCACTCTACAAGACCCTTAGCAACACAACGGAACCTCACTAAAACCCTATGGGCTCCTACAGAACACTGTAGGTGCCTACGGAAACCTACAGACCCCTACAGAATACTACCAGCCACTACAGAAAAATATGGCCCCTACGGAACTCTACGGAACCTGGCAGAAACACTGTGGGCCCCTACAGGCCCTTGCGGGCACTTGCAGAACTCTGCAGGAACCCACGGAACTTTATGGAACCCTACCAGCCCCTACGGAAGCCTAAAGACCCTTGCAGGCAGTTACGGAACGGTACAGGGCCCTAGGGAACTTTACCAGCCACTACGGAACTCTACGGGCCCCTACGGAACCCTGCAGAACCCTGCAGAACCTTACAGAATCCCACGGATTCCTACAGACTCCTGCGGGCACTTACTCAACCCTAGAGGACCCTACGGAACACTACTGGCTCCTGCGGTACTCCAGAGGCCTCTAGGGAACCTACGAAGCTCTACGGAGCCCTATGGATCCTTACGGAACAGTACGGGCCCCTTCAGACCTCTGCGGGCGCTTATGGAAACCTACAGGACCCTACGGAACTGTACGAGACTCTACAGGCCCCTAGGGAACACCACAGGCCCCTACGGAACCCTACACAACCCTCTGGAAACATATGGCACACTACAAGCTCCTACCAACCCCTGCGGGCACTTACACAACCCTACAGGCCCCTACGGAAATCTACGGGACTCTACGGGCCCCTAGGGAACCCTTCAGATTTCGACGGAACCCTACCAGCCCCTCTGGAACCCTACAGAATACTCCAGGACCCGACAGCACTCTACAAGACCCTTAGCAACACAACGGAACCTCACTAAAATCCTATGGGCTCCTACAGAACACTGCAGGTGCCTACGGAAACCTACAGACCCCTACGGAACCCTACAGACACCTGCGGGCACTTACAGAACACTGCAGGCCCCTACGGAACCCTACAGGTCCATACAGAACCCCACAGTGCCCCACGGAACTTTATGGAACCCTACCAGCCCCTACGGAAGCCTAAAGACCTTTGCAGGCAGTTACGGAACGGTACAGGGCCCTAGGGAACTTTACCAGCCACTACGGAACTCTACGGGCCCCTACGGAACCCTGCAGAACCCTCCGGAACCTTACAGAATCCCACAGACTCCTACAGACTTCTGCGGGCACTTACACAACCCTACAGGTCCCTACAGAAATCTACGGGACTCTATGGGCCCCTAGAGAACCCTATGGATTTCGATGGAACCCTATGAGGCCCTATGGAACCCTACAGAATACTCCAGGACCCGACAGCACTCTACAAGACCCTTAGCAACACAACGGAACCTCACTAAAACCCTATGGGCTCCTACAGAACACTGTAGGCGCCTACGGAAACCTACAGACCCCTACAGAATACTACCAGCCACTACAGAAAAATATGGCCCCTACGGAACTCTACGGAACCTGGCAGAAACACTGTGGGCCCCTACAGGCCCTTGCGGGCACTTGCAGAACTCTGCAGGAACCCACGGAACGTTATGGAACCCTACCAGCCCCTACGGAAGCCTAAAGACCCTTGCAGGCAGTTACGGAACGGTACAGGGCCCTAGGGAACTTTACCAGCCACTACGGAACTCTACGGGCCCCTACGGAACCCTGCAGAACCCTGCAGAACCTTACAGAATCCCACGGATTCCTACAGACTCCTGCGGGCACTTACTCAACCCTAGAGGACCCTACGGAACACTACTGGCTCCTGCGGTACTCCAGAGGCCTCTAGGGAACCTACGAAGCTCTACGGAGCCCTATGGATCCTTACTGCACAGTACGGGCCCCTTCAGACCTCTGCGGGCGCTTATGGAAACCTACAGGACCCTACCGAAACTGTACGAGACTCTACAGGCCCCTAGGGAACACCACAGGCCCCTACGGAACCCTACACAACCCTCCGGAAACATATGGCACACTACAAGCTCCTACCAACCCCTGCGGGCACTTACACAACCCTACAGGCCCCTACGGAAATCTACGGGACTCTACGGGCCCCTAGGGAACCCTTCAGATTTCGACGGAACCCTACCAGCCCCTCTGGAACCCTACAGAATACTCCAGGACCCGACAGCACTCTACAAGACCCTTAGCAACACAACGGAACCTCACTAAAATCCTATGGGCTCCTACAGAACACTGCAGGTGCCTACGGAACCCTACAGACCCCTACGGAACCCTACAGACACCTGCGGGCACTTACAGAACCCTGCAGGCCCCTACGGAACCCTACAGGTCCATACAGAACCCCACAGTGCCCCACGGAACTTTATGGAACCCTACCAGCCCCTACGGAAGCCTAAAGACCCTTGCAGGCAGTTACGGAACGGTACAGGGCCCTAGGGAACTTTACCAGCCACTACGGAACTCTACGGGCCCCTACGGAACCCTGCAGAACCCTGCAGAACCTTACAGAATCCCACGGATTCCTACAGACTCCTGCGGGCACTTACTCAACCCTAGAGGACCCTACGGAACACTACTGGCTCCTGCGGTACTCCAGAGGCCTCTAGGGAACCTACGAAGCTCTACGGAACCCTATGGATCCTTACTGCACAGTACGGGCCCCTTCAGACCTCTGCGGGCGCTTATGGAAACCTACAGGACCCTACCGAAACTGTACGAGACTCTACAGGCCCCTAGGGAACACCACAGGCCCCTACGGAACCCTACACAACCCTCCGGAAACATATGGCACACTACAAGCTCCTACCAACCCCTGCGGGCACTTACACAACCCTACAGGCCCCTACGGAAATCTACGGGACTCTACGGGCCCCTAGGGAACCCTTCAGATTTCGACGGAACCCTACCAGCCCCTCTGGAACCCTACAGAATACTCCAGGACCCGACAGCACTCTACAAGACCCTTAGCAACACAACGGAACCTCACTAAAACCATATGGGCTCCTACAGAACACTGCAGGTGCCTACGGAACCCTACAGACCCCTACGGAACCCTACAGACACCTGCGGGCACTTACGGAACGCTGCAGGCCCCTACGGAACCCTACAGGTCCATACAGAACCCCACAGGGCCCTACGGAACTTTACCAGCCACTACGGAACTCTACGGGCCCCTACGGAACCCTGCAGAACCCTCCGGAACCTTACAGAATGCCACAGACTCCTACAGACTTCTGCGGGCACTTACGCAACCCTACAGGTCCCTACGGAAATCTACGGGACTCTATGGGCCCCTAGGGAACCCTATAGATTTCGATGGAACCCTACGAGCCCCTCTGGAACCCTACAGAATACTCCAGGACCCGACAGCACTCTACAAGACCCTTAGCAACACAACGGAACCTCACTAAAACCCTATGGGCTCCTACAGAACACTGTAGGTGCCTATGGAAACCTACAGACCCCTACAGAATACTACCAGCCACTACAGAAAAATATGGCCCCTACGGAACTCTACGGAACCTGGCAGAAACACTGTGGGCCCCTACAGGCCCTTGCGGGCACTTGCAGAACTCTGCAGGAACCCACGGAACTTTATGGAACCCTACCAGCCCCTACGGAAGCCTAAAGACCCTTGCAGGCAGTTACGGAACGGTACAGGGCCCTAGGGAACTTTACCAGCCACTACGGAACTCTACGGGCCCCTACGGAACCCTGCAGAACCCTGCAGAACCTTACAGAATCCCACGGATTCCTACAGACTCCTGCGGGCACTTACTCAACCCTAGAGGACCCTACGGAACACTACTGGCTCCTGCGGTACTCCAGAGGCCTCTAGGGAACCTACGAAGCTCTACGGAGCCCTATGGATCCTTACTGCACAGTACGGGCCCCTTCAGACCTCTGCGGGCGCTTATGGAAACCTACAGGACCCTACCGAAACTGTACGAGACTCTACAGGCCCCTAGGGAACACCACAGGCCCCTACGGAACCCTACACAACCCTCCGGAAACATATGGCACACTACAAGCTCCTACCAACCCCTGCGGGCACTTACACAACCCTACAGGCCCCTACGGAAATCTACGGGACTCTACGGGCCCCTAGGGAACCCTTCAGATTTCGACGGAACCCTACCAGCCCCTCTGGAACCCTACAGAATACTCCAGGACCCGACAGCACTCTACAAGACCCTTAGCAACACAACGGAACCTCACTAAAATCCTATGGGCTCCTACAGAACACTGCAGGTGCCTACGGAAACCTACAGACCCCTACGGAACCCTACAGACACCTGCGGGCACTTACAGAACACTGCAGGCCCCTACGGAACCCTACAGGTCCATACAGAACCCCACAGTGCCCCACGGAACTTTATGGAACCCTACCAGCCCCTACGGAAGCCTAAAGACCTTTGCAGGCAGTTACGGAACGGTACAGGGCCCTAGGGAACTTTACCAGCCACTACGGAACTCTACGGGCCCCTACGGAACCCTGCAGAACCCTCCGGAACCTTACAGAATCCCACAGACTCCTACAGACTTCTGCGGGCACTTACACAACCCTACAGGTCCCTACAGAAATCTACGGGACTCTATGGGCCCCTAGAGAACCCTATGGATTTCGATGGAACCCTATGAGGCCCTATGGAACCCTACAGAATACTCCAGGACCCGACAGCACTCTACAAGACCCTTAGCAACACAACGGAACCTCACTAAAACCCTATGGGCTCCTACAGAACACTGTAGGCACCTACGGAAACCTACAGACCCCTACAGAATACTACCAGCCACTACAGAAAAATATGGCCCCTACGGAACTCTACGGAACCTGGCAGAAACACTGTGGGCCCCTACAGGCCCTTGCGGGCACTTGCAGAACTCTGCAGGAACCCACGGAACGTTATGGAACCCTACCAGCCCCTACGGAAGCCTAAAGACCCTTGCAGGCAGTTACGGAACGGTACAGGGCCCTAGGGAACTTTACCAGCCACTACGGAACTCTACGGGCCCCTACGGAACCCTGCAGAACCCTCCAGAACCTTACAGAATCCCACGGATTCCTACAGACTCCTGCGGGCACTTACTCAACCCTAGAGGACCCTACGGAACACTGCCAGCTCCTATGGAAGGAACCCTACGGGCGCCTACAGAACACTACTGGCTCCTGCGGTACTCCACAGGCCTCTAGGGAACCTACGAAGCTCTACGGAGCCCTATGGATCCTTACGGAACAGTACGGGCCCCTTCAGACCTCTGCGGGCGCTTATGGAAACCTACAGGACCCTACGGAACTGTACGAGACTCTACAGGCCCCTAGGGAACACCACAGGCCCCTACGGAACCGTACGAGACTCTACAGGCCCCTAGGGAACACCACAGGCCCCGACGGAACCCTACACAACCCTCTGGAAACTTATGGAACCCTACAAGCTCCTACCAACCCCTGCGAGCACTTACACAACCCTACAGGTCCCTACGGAAATCTACGGGACTCTATGGGCCCCTAGGGAACCCTATAGATTTCGATGGAACCCTACGAGCCCCTCTGGAACCCTACAGAATACTCCAGGACCCGACAGCACTCTACAAGACCCTTAGCAACACAACGGAACCTCACTAAAACCCTATGGGCTCCTACAGAACACTGTAGGTGCCTATGGAAACCTACAGACCCCTACAGAATACTACCAGCCACTACAGAAAAATATGGCCCCTACGGAACTCTACGGAACCTGGCAGAAACACTGTGGGCCCCTACAGGCCCTAGCGGGCACTTTCAGAACTCTACAGGAACCCACAGAACTTTATGGAACCCTACCAGCCCCTACGGAAGCCTAAAGACCCTTGCAGGCAGTTACGGAACAGTACAGGGCCCTAGGGAACTTTACCAGCCACTACGCAACTCTACGGGCCCCTACGGAACCCTGCAGAACCTTACAGAATCCCACGGATTCCTACAGACTCCTGCGGGCACTTACTCAACCCTAGAGGACCCTACGGAACACTGCCAGCTCCTATGGAAGGAACCCTACGGGCCCCTACAGAACACTACTGGCTCCTGCGGTACTCCACAGGCCTCTAGGGAACCTACGAAGCTCTACGGAACCCTATGGATCCTTACGGAACAGTACGGGCCCCTTTAGACCTCTGCGGGCGCTTATGGAAACCTACAGGACCCTACGGAACTGTACGAGACTCTACAGGCCCCTAGGGAACACCACAGGCCCCTACGGAACCCTACACAACCCTCCGGAAACATATGGCACACTACAAGCTCCTACCAACCCTTGCGGGCACTTACACAACCCTACAGGCCCCTAGGGAAATCTATGGGACTCTATGGGCCCCTAGGGAACCCTATAGATTTCGATGGAACCCTACGAGCCCCTCTGGAACCCTACAGAATACTCCAGGACCCGACAGCACTCTACAAGACCCTTAGCAACACAACGGAACCTCACTAAAACCCTATGGGCTCCTACAGAACACTGTAGGCGCCTACGGAAACCTACAGACCCCTACAGAATACTACCAGCCACTACAGAAAAATATGGCCCCTACGGAACTCTACGGAACCTGGCAGAAACACTGTGGGCCCCTACAGGCCCTTGCGGGCACTTGCAGAACTCTGCAGGAACCCACGGAACGTTATGGAACCCTACCAGCCCCTACGGAAGCCTAAAGACCCTTGCAGGCAGTTACGGAACGGTACAGGGCCCTAGGGAACTTTACCAGCCACTACGGAACTCTACGGGCCCCTACGGAACCCTGCAGAACCCTGCAGAACCTTACAGAATCCCACGGATTCCTACAGACTCCTGCGGGCACTTACTCAACCCTAGAGGACCCTACGGAACACTGCCAGCTCCTATGGAAGGAACCCTACGGGCGCCTACAGAACACTACTGGCTCCTGCGGTACTCCAGAGGCCTCTAGGGAACCTACGAAGCTCTACGGAGCCCTATGGATCCTTACGGAACAGTACGGGCCCCTTCAGACCTCTGCGGGCGCTTATGGAAACCTACAGGACCCTACGGAACTGTACGAGACTCTACAGGCCCCTAGGGAACACCACAGGCCCCTACGGAACCGTACGAGACTCTACAGGCCCCTAGGGAACACCACAGGCCCCGACGGAACCCTACACAACCCTCTGGAAACTTATGGAACCCTACAAGCTCCTACCAACCCCTGCGAGCACTTACACAACCCTACAGGTCCCTACGGAAATCTACGGGACTCTATGGGCCCCTAGGGAACCCTATAGATTTCGATGGAACCCTACGAGCCCCTCTGGAACCCTACAGAATACTCCAGGACCCGACAGCACTCTACAAGACCCTTAGCAACACAACGGAACCTCACTAAAACCCTATGGGCTCCTACAGAACACTGTAGGTGCCTACGGAAACCTACAGACCCCTACAGAATACTACCAGCCACTACAGAAAAATATGGCCCCTACGGAACTCTACGGAACCTGGCAGAAACACTGTGGGCCCCTACAGGCCCTAGCGGGCACTTGCAGAACTCTACAGGAACCCACAGAACTTTATGGAACCCTACCAGCCCCTACGGAAGCCTAAAGACCCTTGCAGGCAGTTACGGAACAGTACAGGGCCCTAGGGAACTTTACCAGCCACTACGCAACTCTACGGGCCCCTACGGAACCCTGCAGAACCTTACAGAATCCCACGGATTCCTACAGACTCCTGCGGGCACTTACTCAACCCTAGAGGACCCTACGGAACACTGCCAGCTCCTATGGAAGGAACCCTACGGGACCCTACAGAACACTACTGGCTCCTGCGGTACTCCACAGGCCTCTAGGGAACCTACGAAGCTCTACGGAACCCTATGGATCCTTACGGAACAGTACGGGCCCCTTTAGACCTCTGCGGGCGCTTATGGAAACCTACAGGACCCTACGGAACTGTACGAGACTCTACAGGCCCCTAGGGAACACCACAGGCCCCTACGGAACCCTACACAACCCTCCGGAAACATATGGCACCCTACAAGCTCCTACCAACCCCTGCGGGCACTTACACAACCCTACAGGCCCCTAGGGAAATCTATGGGACTCTACGGGCCCCTAGGGAACCCTTCAGATTTCGACGGAAATCTACCAGCCCCTCTGGAACCCTACAGAATACTCCAGGACCCGACAGCACTCTACAAGACCCTTAGCAACACAACGGAACCTCACTAAAACCCTATGGGCTCCTACAGAATACTGCAGGTGCCTACGGAACCCTAGAGACCCCTACGGGCACTTATAGAACCCTGCAGGCCCCTACGGAACCCTACAGGTCCATACAGAACCCCACAGGGCCCTACGGAACTTTACCAGCCACTACGGAACTCTACGGGCCCCTACGGAACCCTGCAGAACCCTCCGGAACCTTACAGAATCCCACAGACTCCTACAGACTTCTGCAGGCACTTACACAACCCTACAGGTCCCTACGGCAATCTACGGGACTCTACGGGCCCCTAGGGAACCCTACAGATTTCGATGGAACCCTACGAGCCCCTCTGGAACCCTACAGAATACTCCAGGACCCGACAGCACTCTACAAGACCCTTAGCAACACAACGGAACCTCACTAAAACCCTATGAGCTCCTACAGAACACTGTAGGCGCCTACGGAAACCTACAGACCCCTACAGAATACTACCAGCCACTACAGAAAAATATGGCCCCTACGGAACTCTACGGAACCTGGCAGAAACACTGTGGGCCCCTACAGGCCCTTGCGGGCACTTGCAGAACTCTGCAGGAACCCACGGAACTTTATGGAACCCTACCAGCCCCTACGGAAGCCTAAAGACCCTTGCAGGCAGTTACGGAACGGTACAGGGCCCTAGGGAACTTTACCAGCCACTACGGAACTCTATGGGCCCCTACGGAACCCTGCAGAACCTTACAGAATCCCACGGATTCCTACAGACTCCTGCGGGCACTTACTCAACCCTAGAGGACCCTACGGAACACTGCCAGCTCCTATGGAAGGAACCCTACGGGCGCCTACAGAACACTACTGGCTCCTGCGGTACTCCACAGGCCTCTAGGGAACCTACGAAGCTCTACGGAGCCCTATGGATCCTTACGGAACAGTACGGGCCCATTCAGACCTCTGCGGGCGCTTATGGAAACCTACAGGACCCTACGGAACTGTACGAGACTCTACAGGCCCCTAGGGAACACCACAGGCCCCGATGGAACCCTACACAACCCTCTGGAAACTTATGGAACCCTACAAGCTCCTACCAACCCCTGCGAGCACTTACACAACCCTACAGGTCCCTACGGAAATCTACGGGACTCTATGGGCCCCTAGGGAACCCTACAGATTTCGACGGAACCCTACCAGCCCCTCTGGAACCCTACAGAATACTCCAGGACCCGACAGCACTCTACAAGACCCTTAGCAACACAACGGAACCTCACTAAAACCCTATGGGCTCCTACAGAACACTGCAGGTGCCTACGGAAACCTACAGACCCCTACGGAACCCTACAGACACCTGCGGGCACTTACAGAACACTGCAGGCCCCTACGGAACCCTACAGGTCCATACAGAACCCCACAGTGCCCCACGGAACTTTATGGAACCCTACCAGCCCCTACGGAAGCCTAAAGACCCTTGCAGGCAGTTACGGAACGGTACAGGGCCCTAGGGAACTTTACCAGCCACTACGGAACTCTACGGGCCCCTACGGAACCCTGCAGAACCCTCCGGAACCTTACAGAATCCCACAGACTCCTACAGACTTCTGTGGGCACTTACACAACCCTACAGGTCCCTACGGCAATCTATGGGACTCCAAGGGCCCCTAGGGAACCCTATAGATTTCGATGGAACCCTATGAGGCCCTCTGGAACCCTACAGAATACTTCAGGACCCGACAGCACTCTACAAGACCCTTAGCAACACAACGGAACCTCACTAAAATCCTATGGGCTCCTACAGAACACTGCAGGTGCCTACGGAACCCTACAGACCCCTACGGAACCCTACAGACACCTGCGGGCACTTATGGAACCCTGCAGGCCCCTACGGAACCCTACAGGTCCATACAGAACCCCACAGGGCCCTACGGAACTTTACCAGCCACTACGGAACTCTACGGGCCCCTACGGAACCCTGCAGAACCCTCCGGAACCTTACAGAATCCCACAGACTCCTACAGACTTCTGCGGGCACTTACACAACCCTACAGGTCCCTACGGAAATCTACGGGACTCTATGGGCCCCTAGGGAACCCTATAGATTTCGATGGAACCCTATGAGCCCCTCTGGAACCCTACAGAATACTCCAGGACCCGACAGCACTCTACAAGACCCTTAGCAACACAACGGAACCTCACTAAAACCCTATGGGCTCCTACAGAACACTGCAGGTGCCTACGGAACCCTAGAGACCCCTACGGAACCCTAGAGACACCTGCGGGCACTTACGGAACCCTGCAGGCCCCTACGGAACCCTACAGGTCCATACAGAACCCCACAGGGCCCTACGGAACTTTACCAGCCACTACGGAACTCTACGGGCCCCTACGGAACCCTGCAGAACCCTCCGGAACCTTACAGAATCCCACAGACTCCTACAGACTTCTGCGGGCACTTACACAACCCTACAGGTCCCTACGGAAATCTACGGGACTCTACGGGCCCCTAGGGAACCCTATAGATTTCGATGGAACCCTACGAGCCCCTCTGGAACCCTACAGAATACTCCAGGACCCGACAGCACTCTACAAGACCCTTAGCAACACAACGGAACCTCACTAAAACCCTATGGGCTCCTACAGAACACTGTAGGTGCCTACGGAAACCTACAGACCCCTACAGAATACTACCAGCCACTACAGAAAAATATGGCCCCTACGGAACTCTACGGAACCTGGCAGAAACACTGTGGGCCCCTACAGGCCCTTGCGGGCACTTGCAGAACTCTACAGGAACCCACAGAACTTTATGGAACCCTACCAGCCCCTACGGAAGCCTAAAGACCCTTGCAGGCAGTTACGGAACGGTACAGGGCCCTAGGGAACTTTACCAGCCACTACGGAACTCTACGGGCCCCTACGGAACCCTGCAGAACCTTACAGAATCCCACGGATTCCTACAGACTCCTGCGGGCACTTACTCAACCCTAGAGGACCCTACGGAACACTGCCAGCTCCTATGGAAGGAACCCTACGGGCCCCTACAGAACACTACTGGCTCCTGCGGTACTCCACAGGCCTCTAGGGAACCTACGAAGCTCTACGGAGCCCTATGGTTCCTTACGGAACAGTACGGGCCCCTTCAGACCTCTGCGGGCACTTATGGAAACCTACAGGACCCTACGGAACTGTACGAGAATCTACAGGCCCCTAGGGAACACCACAGGCCCCTACGGAACCGTACGAGACTCTACAGGCCCTTAGGGAACACCACAGGCCCCTACGGAACCCTACACAACCCTCCGGAAACATATGGCACCCTACAAGCTCCTACCAACCCCTGCGGGCACTTACACAACCCTACAGGCCCCTACGGAAATCTATGGGACTCTACGGGCCCCTGGGGAACCCTTCAGATTTCGACGGAACCCTACCAGCCCCTCTGGAACCCTACAGAATACTCCAGGACCCGACAGCACTCTACAAGACCCTTAGCAACACAACGGAACCTCACTAAAACCCTATGGGCTCCTACAGAACACTGCAGGTGCCTACGGAACCCTACAGACCCCTACGGAACCCTACAGACACCTGCGGGCACTTACAGAACACTGCAGGCCCCTACGGAACCTTACAGGTCCATACAGAACCCCACAGTGCCCCACGGAACTTTATGGAACCCTACCAGCCCCTACGGAAGCCTAAAGACCCTTGCAGGCAGTTACGGAACGGTACAGGGCCCTAGGGAACTTTACCAGCCACTACGGAACTCTACGGGCCCCTACGGAACCCTGCAGAACCCTCCGGAACCTTACAGAATCCCACAGACTCCTACAGACTTCTGCGGGCACTTACACAACCCTACAGGTCCCTACGGCAATCTATGGGACTCCAAGGGCCCCTAGGGAACCCTATAGATTTCGATGGAACTCTATGAGGCCCTCTGGAACCCTACAGAATACTTCAGGACCCGACAGCACTCTACAAGACCCTTAGCAACACAACGGAACCTCACTAAAACCCTATGGGCTCCTACAGAACACTGCAGGTGCCTACGGAACCCTACAGACCCCTACGGAACCCTACAGACACCTGCGGGCACTTACGGAACCCTGCAGGCCCCTACGGAACCCTACAGGTCCATACAGAACCCCACAGGGCCCTACGGAACTTTACCAGCCACTACGGAACTCTACGGGCCCCTACGGAACCCTGCAGAACCCTCCGGAACCTTACAGAATCCCACAGACTCCTACAGACTTCTGCGGGCACTTAAACAACCCTACAGGCCCCTACGGAACACTGCCAGCCCCTATGGAAGGAACCCTACGGGCCCCTACAGAACACTACTGGCTCCTGCGGTACTCCACAGGCCTCTAGGGAACCTACGAAGCTCTACGGAGCCCTATGGATCCTTACGGAACAGTACGGGCCCCTTCAGACCTCTGCGGGCACTTATGGAAACCTACAGGACCCTACGGAACTGTACGAGACTCTACAGGCCCCTAGGTAAGACCACAGGCCCCTACGGAACCGTACGAGACTCTACAGGCCCCTAGGGAACACCACAGGCCCCTACGGAACCCTACACAACCCTCTGGAAACTTATGGAACCCTACAAGCTCCTACCAACCCCTGCGAGCACTTACACAACCCTACAGGTCCCTACGGAAATCCACGGGACTCTATGGGCCCCTAGGGAACCCTATAGATTTCGATGGAACCCTACCAGCCCCTCTGGAACCCTACAGAATACTCCAGGACCCGACAGCACTCTACAAGACCCTTAGCAACACAACGGAACCTCACTAAAACCCTATGGGCTCCTACAGAACACTGCAGGTGCCTACGGAACCCTACAGACCCCTACGGAACCCTACAGACACCTGCGGGCACTTACAGAACACTGCAGGCCCCTACGGAACCTTACAGGTCCATACAGAACCCCACAGTGCCCCACGGAACTTTATGGAACCCTACCAGCCCCTACGGAAGCCTAAAGACCCTTGCAGGCAGTTACGGAACGGTACAGGGCCCTAGGGAACTTTACCAGCCACTACGGAACTCTACGGGCCCCTACGGAACCCTGCAGAACCCTCCGGAACCTTACAGAATCCCACAGACTCCTACAGACTTCTGCGGGCACTTACACAACCCTACAGGTCCCTACGGCAATCTATGGGACTCCAAGGGCCCCTAGGGAACCCTATAGATTTCGATGGAACTCTATGAGGCCCTCTGGAACCCTACAGAATACTTCAGGACCCGACAGCACTCTACAAGACCCTTAGCAACACAACGGAACCTCACTAAAACCCTATGGGCTCCTACAGAACACTGCAGGTGCCTACGGAACCCTACAGACCCCTGCGGAACCCTACAGACACCTGCGGGCACTTACGGAACCCTGCAGGCCCCTACGGAACCCTACAGGTCCATACAGAACCCCACAGGGCCCTACGGAACTTTACCAGCCACTACGGAACTCTACGGGCCCCTACGGAACCCTGCAGAACCCTCCGGAACCTTACAGAATCCCACAGACTCCTACAGACTTCTGCGGGCACTTACACAACCCTACAGGTCCCTACGGAAATCTATGGGACTCCAAGGGCCCCTAGGGAACCCTATAGATTTCGATGGAACCCTATGAGGCCCTCTGGAACCCTACAGAATACTTCAGGACCCGACAGCACTCTACAAGACCCTTAGCAACACAACGGAACCTCACTAAAATCCTATGGGCTCCTACAGAACACTGCAGGTGCCTACGGAACCCTACAGACCCCTACGGAACCCTACAGACACCTGCGGGCACTTATGGAACCCTGCAGGCCCCTACGGAACCCTACAGGTCCATACAGAACCCCACAGGGCCCTACGGAACTTTACCAGCCACTACGGAACTCTACGGGCCCCTACGGAACCCTGCAGAACCCTCCGGAACCTTACAGAATCCCACAGACTCCTACAGACTTCTGCGGGCACTTACACAACCCTACAGGTCCCTACGGAAATCTACGGGACTCTATGGGCCCCTAGGGAACCCTATAGATTTCGATGGAACCCTATGAGCCCCTCTGGAACCCTACAGAATACTCCAGGACCCGACAGCACTCTACAAGACCCTTAGCAACACAACGGAACCTCACTAAAACCCTATGGGCTCCTACAGAACACTGCAGGTGCCTACGGAACCCTAGAGACCCCTACGGAACCCTAGAGACACCTGTGGGCACTTACGGAACCCTGCAGGCCCCTACGGAACCCTACAGGTCCATACAGAACCCCACAGGGCCCTACGGAACTTTACCAGCCACTACGGAACTCTACGGGCCCCTACGGAACCCTGCAGAACCCTCCGGAACCTTACAGAATCCCACAGACTCCTACAGACTTCTGCGGGCACTTACACAACCCTACAGGTCCCTACGGAAATCTACGGGACTCTAGGGGCCCCTAGGGAACCCTATAGATTTCGATGGAACCCTACGAGCCCCTCTGGAACCCTACAGAATACTCCAGGACCCGACAGCACTCTACAAGACCCTTAGCAACACAACGGAACCTCACTAAAACCCTATGGGCTCCTACAGAACACTGTAGGTGCCTACGGAAACCTACAGACCCCTACAGAATACTACCAGCCACTACAGAAAAATATGGCCCCTACGGAACTCTACGGAACCTGGCAGAAACACTGTGGGCCCCTACAGGCCCTTGCGGGCACTTGCAGAACTCTACAGGAACCCACAGAACTTTATGGAACCCTACCAGCCCCTACGGAAGCCTAAAGACCCTTGCAGGCAGTTACGGAACGGTACAGGGCCCTAGGGAACTTTACCAGCCACTACGGAACTCTACGGGCCCCTACGGAACCCTGCAGAACCTTACAGAATCCCACGGATTCCTACAGACTCCTGCGGGCACTTACTCAACCCTAGAGGACCCTACGGAACACTGCCAGCTCCTATGGAAGGAACCCTACGGGCCCCTACAGAACACTACTGGCTCCTGCGGTACTCCACAGGCCTCTAGGGAACCTACGAAGCTCTACGGAGCCCTATGGTTCCTTACGGAACAGTACGGGCCCCTTCAGACCTCTGCGGGCACTTATGGAAACCTACAGGACCCTACGGAACTGTACGAGAATCTACAGGCCCCTAGGGAACACCACAGGCCCCTACGGAACCGTACGAGACTCTACAGGCCCTTAGGGAACACCACAGGCCCCTACGGAACCCTACACAACCCTCCGGAAACATATGGCACCCTACAAGCTCCTACCAACCCCTGCGGGCACTTACACAACCCTACAGGCCCCTACGGAAATCTATGGGACTCTACGGGCCCCTGGGGAACCCTTCAGATTTCGACGGAACCCTACCAGCCCCTCTGGAACCCTACAGAATACTCCAGGACCCGACAGCACTCTACAAGACCCTTAGCAACACAACGGAACCTCACTAAAACCCTATGGGCTCCTACAGAACACTGCAGGTGCCTACGGAACCCTACAGACCCCTACGGAACCCTACAGACACCTGCGGGCACTTACAGAACACTGCAGGCCCCTACGGAACCTTACAGGTCCATACAGAACCCCACAGTGCCCCACGGAACTTTATGGAACCCTACCAGCCCCTACGGAAGCCTAAAGACCCTTGCAGGCAGTTACGGAACGGTACAGGGCCCTAGGGAACTTTACCAGCCACTACGGAACTCTACGGGCCCCTACGGAACCCTGCAGAACCCTCCGGAACCTTACAGAATCCCACAGACTCCTACAGACTTCTGCGGGCACTTACACAACCCTACAGGTCCCTACGGCAATCTATGGGACTCCAAGGGCCCCTAGGGAACCCTATAGATTTCGATGGAACTCTATGAGGCCCTCTGGAACCCTACAGAATACTTCAGGACCCGACAGCACTCTACAAGACCCTTAGCAACACAACGGAACCTCACTAAAACCCTATGGGCTCCTACAGAACACTGCAGGTGCCTACGGAACCCTACAGACCCCTACGGAACCCTACAGACACCTGCGGGCACTTACGGAACCCTGCAGGCCCCTACGGAACCCTACAGGTCCATACAGAACCCCACAGGGCCCTACGGAACTTTACCAGCCACTACGGAACTCTACGGGCCCCTACGGAACCCTGCAGAACCCTCCGGAACCTTACAGAATCCCACAGACTCCTACAGACTTCTGCGGGCACTTAAACAACCCTACAGGCCCCTACGGAACACTGCCAGCCCCTATGGAAGGAACCCTACGGGCCCCTACAGAACACTACTGGCTCCTGCGGTACTCCACAGGCCTCTAGGGAACCTACGAAGCTCTACGGAGCCCTATGGATCCTTACGGAACAGTACGGGCCCCTTCAGACCTCTGCGGGCACTTATGGAAACCTACAGGACCCTACGGAACTGTACGAGACTCTACAGGCCCCTAGGTAAGACCACAGGCCCCTACGGAACCGTACGAGACTCTACAGGCCCCTAGGGAACACCACAGGCCCCTACGGAACCCTACACAACCCTCTGGAAACTTATGGAACCCTACAAGCTCCTACCAACCCCTGCGAGCACTTACACAACCCTACAGGTCCCTACGGAAATCCACGGGACTCTATGGGCCCCTAGGGAACCCTATAGATTTCGATGGAACCCTACCAGCCCCTCTGGAACCCTACAGAATACTCCAGGACCCGACAGCACTCTACAAGACCCTTAGCAACACAACGGAACCTCACTAAAACCCTATGGGCTCCTACAGAACACTGCAGGTGCCTACGGAACCCTACAGACCCCTACGGAACCCTACAGACACCTGCGGGCACTTACAGAACACTGCAGGCCCCTACGGAACCTTACAGGTCCATACAGAACCCCACAGTGCCCCACGGAACTTTATGGAACCCTACCAGCCCCTACGGAAGCCTAAAGACCCTTGCAGGCAGTTACGGAACGGTACAGGGCCCTAGGGAACTTTACCAGCCACTACGGAACTCTACGGGCCCCTACGGAACCCTGCAGAACCCTCCGGAACCTTACAGAATCCCACAGACTCCTACAGACTTCTGCGGGCACTTACACAACCCTACAGGTCCCTACGGCAATCTATGGGACTCCAAGGGCCCCTAGGGAACCCTATAGATTTCGATGGAACTCTATGAGGCCCTCTGGAACCCTACAGAATACTTCAGGACCCGACAGCACTCTACAAGACCCTTAGCAACACAACGGAACCTCACTAAAACCCTATGGGCTCCTACAGAACACTGCAGGTGCCTACGGAACCCTACAGACCCCTGCGGAACCCTACAGACACCTGCGGGCACTTACGGAACCCTGCAGGCCCCTACGGAACCCTACAGGTCCATACAGAACCCCACAGGGCCCTACGGAACTTTACCAGCCACTACGGAACTCTACGGGCCCCTACGGAACCCTGCAGAACCCTCCGGAACCTTACAGAATCCCACAGACTCCTACAGACTTCTGCGGGCACTTACACAACCCTACAGGTCCCTACGGAAATCTATGGGACTCCAAGGGCCCCTAGGGAACCCTATAGATTTCGATGGAACCCTATGAGGCCCTCTGGAACCCTACAGAATACTCCAGGACCCGACAGCACTCTACAAGACCCTTAGCAACACAACGGAACCTCACTAAAACCCTATGGGCTCCTACAGAACACTGCAGGTGCCTACGGAACCCTACAGACCCCTACGGAACCCTACAGACACCTGCGGGCACTTACGGAACCCTGCAGGCCCCTACGGAACCCTACAGGTCCATACAGAACCCCACAGGGCCCTACGGAACTTTACCAGCCACTACGGAACTCTACGGGCCCCTACGGAACCCTGCAGAACCCTCCGGAACCTTACAGAATCCCACAGACTCCTACAGACTTCTGCGGGCACTTACACAACCCTACAGGTCCCTACGGAAATCTACGGGACTCTATGGGCCCCTAGGGAACCCTATAGATTTCGATGGAACCCTACGAGCCCCTCTGGAACCCTACAGAATACTCCAGGACCCGACAGCACTCTACAAGACCCTTAGCAACACAACGGAACCTCACTAAAACCCTATGGGCTCCTACAGAACACTGTAGGTGCCTACGGAAACCTACAGACCCCTACAGAATACTACCAGC
>NW_027414525.1:0-31186 GCF_964106895.1 Numenius arquata
TGTCCTTGTTGAGATCATCAATAAAGACATTAAACAGAAATGGTCCTAACACTGAGCCCTGAGGCACACCACTTGTGACCGGCTGCCAGCTGGATTTAAATCCATTGAGCACTACTCTTTGGGACCTTCCAGTCAGCCATATCTTGACCCAGCGGATCGTATGCTCATCCAGGCCATGTGAAGCCAGTTTTTCCACAAGAATTGTATGGATCCATGGAGCAGATCCTCTTGGAATCTCTGCTAAGGCACATGGAAAATAAGGAGGTGATTGGTGAGAGCCAACATGGCTTCACCAAGGGCAAATCATGCCTGACAAATTTGGTGGCCTTTTACGATATTGCCACAGCATCGGTAAACAAAGGGAGAGCAACAGACATCATCTACCTGGACTTATGCAAAGCGTTTGACACTGTCCCGCACGACATCCTGGTCTCAAAATTGGAAAGTCATGGGTTCGATGGATGGACCACTCAGTGGATAAGGAACTGGCTGAATGGCTGCACTCAAAGGGTTGTGGTCAATGGTTCAGTGTCCAATTGTTGGCCAGTGACAAGTGGTGTTCCTCAGGGGTTGGTACTGGGACCAGTGCTGTTCAACATCTTTGTTGGAGACATGGACAGTGGGATGGAGTGCACCATCAGCAAGTTTGCCGACAACACCAAAGCTGTGTGGCATGGTCGACACGCTGGAGGGAAGGGATGCCATTCAGAGGGACCTGGACAGGCTTGAGAGGTGGGCCCATGCAAAGCGCATGAAGTTCAACCAGGCCAAGTACAAGGTCCTGCACCTGGGTCAGGGCAATCCCAGGCACAAATATAGGTTGGGAGGAGAATGGCTAGAGAGCAGCCCCGAGGAGAAGGTCTTGGGGGTGTTGGTGGATGAGAACTCAACATGAGCTGGCAATGTGCACTGACAGCCCAGAAAGCCAACTGCATCCTGGGCTGCATCAAGAGAAGTGTGGCCAGCAGGTCAAGGGAGGTGATTCTACTCTGCTCTGGTGAGACTCCACCTGGAGTACTGTGTCCAGCTTTGGAGTCCTCAACACAGGAAGGACATGGACCTGTTGGAACGAGTCTAACGAAGGGCCACAAAGATGATCAGAGGGATGGAGCACCTCCCCTATGAAGACAGGCTGAGAGAGCTGGGGTTGTTCAGCCTGGAGAGGAGAAGGCTCTGGGGAGACCTCATAGCAGCCTTCCAATATCTGAAGGGAGCCTACAGGAGAGCCGGAGAGGGACTCCTTGTCAGGAAGTGTAGTGACAGGACAAGGGGTAATGGTTTTAAATTGGAAGAGGGGAGATTTAGATTAGATATTAGGAGGAAATTCTTTACTGTGAGGGTGGTGAGGCACTGGAACAGGTTGCCCAGGGAAGCTGTGGATGCCTTATCCCTGGAAGTTTTCAAGGCCAGGCTGAATGGGGCTTTGAGCAACCTGCTGTAGTGGAGGTGTCCCTGCCCAAGGCAGGGGGGTTGGAATTAGATTATCTTTAAGGTCCCTTCCAACTCTAACCATTCTATGATTCTATGATTCTAATTATTACTTGCTGAGTAAGTATCTGCAGCATCAGATACAGCTGCAGTGGTGGTAGCCTTTGCCTCCAAGAAAAACAAACACGGTATGTCTGAGGACATCCTGATTTCTCTCCTTTGCCAGAACAGGTGTCATATGAGCAGAGGTGTATTTGTTCCTGTTGTACATGTGACATCTCTGAAGAAAGGTGAGGTCCAGCCTCTTTCACTCTTCCTCCCTCAGCATGTTGACCACTGCCAGCTTCAGGTTCATTTCTCCCATATTTTATTATCCCAGTCCTGTTGTTCATTCCCAGGAGTTGTGACCATGGTTTGAAAAACTCTACTAATAAATAGCCTGTAAGAACTCGCAGTTTCATTCTGGTTGCTGGGTCAGTGGTGGAGACTGGTGGGTAGGGGGAGTGGAGATATCTGCATACAGAACAATCATCAGAGACAGCCCAGAGACTGTCCCAGAGACACCCTCAGAGATCAATGATTTAAGCAGTTTCCTGAATTTGCCATTCTATACCAAGAAGAGAGGGTATTCTGGGACCCCACATCACAGGACCTTAAACAAATGCAGAGCACCTATGCAACTCATTTGTTTTAAAGGAACACATTCCTCCTCCAAAAACCGCAGGTAAGCTGTGGCTCTTGCACCTAGACCTGGAAGAATGTTGCTGGCTCTGAACCCCAGTGCTGAATTTCACTCACTTGTTTATCTTTCCATTATATTTGAGAAGTTGTGGCAATCTGTAAAGTTCCTGCTGACTGGAAAAGGGTAAACAGAACCTGCATCTTCAAAAAGGGAAAAAAGGAAGACCTGGGGAACTGCAGGACAGTCAGTCTTACCTCTGTGCCCAGCAACACCATAGAATCATAGAATCATAGAATCGTCCAGGTTGGAAGAGACCCTTGGGATCATCGAGTCCAACCATCTACCCTACTCCACAAAGTTCTCCCCTATATCATATCCCCCAACACCACATCTAAACGTCTCTTAAACACATCCAGGGATGGTGACTCAACCACCTCCCTGGGCAGCCTGTTCCAATGCCTGACCACTCTTTCTGTGAAAAATTCTTTCCTAATGTTCAGTCTAAACCTACCCTGTTGGAGCTTGAAGCTGTTCCCTCTTGTTCTGTCATTAGTTACCTGTGCGAAGAGACCAGCACCAACCTCTCTACAGTGTCCTTTCAAGTGGTTGTAGAGAGTGATGAGGTCTCCCCTCAGCCTCCTCTTCCTCATACTAAACAGTCCCAGCTCCTTCAACCGCTCTTCATACGATTTGTTTTCCAGGCCCTTCACCAGCTTCGTTGCCTTCCTCTGCACTCGCTCCACCACCTCGATATCTCTCTTGTATTGAGGTGCCCAAAACTGGACACAATACTCCAGGTGTGGCCTCACCAGTGCTGAGTACAGGGGCACAATCACCTCCCTACTTCTGCTGGTCACGCTGTTTCTAATACAAGCCAGGATGCCGTTGGCTTTCTTGGCCACCTGGGCACACTGCCGGCTCATATTCAGCTGCTTGTCAATTAGAACCCTCAGGTCTCTTTCTTCCAGGCAGCTTTCCAGCCACACTTCCCTGTGGCTGCTGTAGCGCTGCTTGGGGTTATTGTGGCCCAAGCGCAGAACCTGGCACTTGCCCTTGTTGAAACTCATACCATTGATTTTGGCCCAATGATCCAATCTATCTAAGTCTCTCTGTAGAGCTTCCCTATCCTCCTGGGAATCAACACTCCTGCTTAACTTGGTGTCATCTGCAAACTTGCTGATGATACACCCTATGTCCTTGTTGAGATCATCAATAAAGACATTAAACAGAAATGGTCCTAACACTGAGCCCTGAGGCACACCACTTGTGACCGGCTGCCAGCTGGATTTAAATCCATTGAGCACTACTCTTTGGGACCTTCCAGTCAGCCATATCTTGACCCAGCGGATCGTATGCTCATCCAGGCCATGTGAAGCCAGTTTTTCCACAAGAATTGTATGGATCCATGGAGCAGATCCTCTTGGAATCTCTGCTAAGGCACATGGAAAATAAGGAGGTGATTGGTGAGAGCCAACATGGCTTCACCAAGGGCAAATCATGCCTGACAAATTTGGTGGCCTTTTACGATATTGCCACAGCATCGGTAAACAAAGGGAGAGCAACAGACATCATCTACCTGGACTTATGCAAAGCGTTTGACACTGTCCCGCACGACATCCTGGTCTCAAAATTGGAAAGTCATGGGTTCGATGGATGGACCACTCAGTGGATAAGGAACTGGCTGAATGGCTGCACTCAAAGGGTTGTGGTCAATGGTTCAGTGTCCAATTGTTGGCCAGTGACAAGTGGTGTTCCTCAGGGGTTGGTACTGGGACCAGTGCTGTTCAACATCTTTGTTGGAGACATGGACAGTGGGATGGAGTGCACCATCAGCAAGTTTGCCGACAACACCAAAGCTGTGTGGCATGGTCGACACGCTGGAGGGAAGGGATGCCATTCAGAGGGACCTGGACAGGCTTGAGAGGTGGGCCCATGCAAAGCGCATGAAGTTCAACCAGGCCAAGTACAAGGTCCTGCACCTGGGTCAGGGCAATCCCAGGCACAAATATAGGTTGGGAGGAGAATGGCTAGAGAGCAGCCCCGAGGAGAAGGTCTTGGGGGTGTTGGTGGATGAGAACTCAACATGAGCTGGCAATGTGCACTGACAGCCCAGAAAGCCAACTGCATCCTGGGCTGCATCAAGAGAAGTGTGGCCAGCAGGTCAAGGGAGGTGATTCTACTCTGCTCTGGTGAGACTCCACCTGGAGTACTGTGTCCAGCTTTGGAGTCCTCAACACAGGAAGGACATGGACCTGTTGGAACGAGTCTAACGAAGGGCCACAAAGATGATCAGAGGGATGGAGCACCTCCCCTATGAAGACAGGCTGAGAGAGCTGGGGTTGTTCAGCCTGGAGAGGAGAAGGCTCTGGGGAGACCTCATAGCAGCCTTCCAATATCTGAAGGGAGCCTACAGGAGAGCCGGAGAGGGACTCCTTGTCAGGAAGTGTAGTGACAGGACAAGGGGTAATGGTTTTAAATTGGAAGAGGGGAGATTTAGATTAGATATTAGGAGGAAATTCTTTACTGTGAGGGTGGTGAGGCACTGGAACAGGTTGCCCAGGGAAGCTGTGGATGCCTTATCCCTGGAAGTTTTCAAGGCCAGGCTGAATGGGGCTTTGAGCAACCTGCTGTAGTGGAGGTGTCCCTGCCCAAGGCAGGGGGGTTGGAATTAGATTATCTTTAAGGTCCCTTCCAACTCTAACCATTCTATGATTCTATGATTCTAATTATTACTTGCTGAGTAAGTATCTGCAGCATCAGATACAGCTGCAGTGGTGGTAGCCTTTGCCTCCAAGAAAAACAAACACGGTATGTCTGAGGACATCCTGATTTCTCTCCTTTGCCAGAACAGGTGTCATATGAGCAGAGGTGTATTTGTTCCTGTTGTACATGTGACATCTCTGAAGAAAGGTGAGGTCCAGCCTCTTTCACTCTTCCTCCCTCAGCATGTTGACCACTGCCAGCTTCAGGTTCATTTCTCCCATATTTTATTATCCCAGTCCTGTTGTTCATTCCCAGGAGTTGTGACCATGGTTTGAAAAACTCTACTAATAAATAGCCTGTAAGAACTCGCAGTTTCATTCTGGTTGCTGGGTCAGTGGTGGAGACTGGTGGGTAGGGGGAGTGGAGATATCTGCATACAGAACAATCATCAGAGACAGCCCAGAGACTGTCCCAGAGACACCCTCAGAGATCAATGATTTAAGCAGTTTCCTGAATTTGCCATTCTATACCAAGAAGAGAGGGTATTCTGGGACCCCACATCACAGGACCTTAAACAAATGCAGAGCACCTATGCAACTCATTTGTTTTAAAGGAACACATTCCTCCTCCAAAAACCGCAGGTAAGCTGTGGCTCTTGCACCTAGACCTGGAAGAATGTTGCTGGCTCTGAACCCCAGTGCTGAATTTCACTCACTTGTTTATCTTTCCATTATATTTGAGAAGTTGTGGCAATCTGTAAAGTTCCTGCTGACTGGAAAAGGGTAAACAGAACCTGCATCTTCAAAAAGGGAAAAAAGGAAGACCTGGGGAACTGCAGGACAGTCAGTCTTACCTCTGTGCCCAGCAACACCATAGAATCATAGAATCATAGAATCGTCCAGGTTGGAAGAGACCCTTGGGATCATCGAGTCCAACCATCTACCCTACTCCACAAAGTTCTCCCCTATATCATATCCCCCAACACCACATCTAAACGTCTCTTAAACACATCCAGGGATGGTGACTCAACCACCTCCCTGGGCAGCCTGTTCCAATGCCTGACCACTCTTTCTGTGAAAAATTCTTTCCTAATGTTCAGTCTAAACCTACCCTGTTGGAGCTTGAAGCTGTTCCCTCTTGTTCTGTCATTAGTTACCTGTGCGAAGAGACCAGCACCAACCTCTCTACAGTGTCCTTTCAAGTGGTTGTAGAGAGTGATGAGGTCTCCCCTCAGCCTCCTCTTCCTCATACTAAACAGTCCCAGCTCCTTCAACCGCTCTTCATACGATTTGTTTTCCAGGCCCTTCACCAGCTTCGTTGCCTTCCTCTGCACTCGCTCCACCACCTCGATATCTCTCTTGTATTGAGGTGCCCAAAACTGGACACAATACTCCAGGTGTGGCCTCACCAGTGCTGAGTACAGGGGCACAATCACCTCCCTACTTCTGCTGGTCACGCTGTTTCTAATACAAGCCAGGATGCCGTTGGCTTTCTTGGCCACCTGGGCACACTGCCGGCTCATATTCAGCTGCTTGTCAATTAGAACCCTCAGGTCTCTTTCTTCCAGGCAGCTTTCCAGCCACACTTCCCTGTGGCTGCTGTAGCGCTGCTTGGGGTTATTGTGGCCCAAGCGCAGAACCTGGCACTTGCCCTTGTTGAAACTCATACCATTGATTTTGGCCCAATGATCCAATCTATCTAAGTCTCTCTGTAGAGCTTCCCTATCCTCCTGGGAATCAACACTCCTGCTTAACTTGGTGTCATCTGCAAACTTGCTGATGATACACCCTATGTCCTTGTTGAGATCATCAATAAAGACATTAAACAGAAATGGTCCTAACACTGAGCCCTGAGGCACACCACTTGTGACCGGCTGCCAGCTGGATTTAAATCCATTGAGCACTACTCTTTGGGACCTTCCAGTCAGCCATATCTTGACCCAGCGGATCGTATGCTCATCCAGGCCATGTGAAGCCAGTTTTTCCACAAGAATTGTATGGATCCATGGAGCAGATCCTCTTGGAATCTCTGCTAAGGCACATGGAAAATAAGGAGGTGATTGGTGAGAGCCAACATGGCTTCACCAAGGGCAAATCATGCCTGACAAATTTGGTGGCCTTTTACGATATTGCCACAGCATCGGTAAACAAAGGGAGAGCAACAGACATCATCTACCTGGACTTATGCAAAGCGTTTGACACTGTCCCGCACGACATCCTGGTCTCAAAATTGGAAAGTCATGGGTTCGATGGATGGACCACTCAGTGGATAAGGAACTGGCTGAATGGCTGCACTCAAAGGGTTGTGGTCAATGGTTCAGTGTCCAATTGTTGGCCAGTGACAAGTGGTGTTCCTCAGGGGTTGGTACTGGGACCAGTGCTGTTCAACATCTTTGTTGGAGACATGGACAGTGGGATGGAGTGCACCATCAGCAAGTTTGCCGACAACACCAAAGCTGTGTGGCATGGTCGACACGCTGGAGGGAAGGGATGCCATTCAGAGGGACCTGGACAGGCTTGAGAGGTGGGCCCATGCAAAGCGCATGAAGTTCAACCAGGCCAAGTACAAGGTCCTGCACCTGGGTCAGGGCAATCCCAGGCACAAATATAGGTTGGGAGGAGAATGGCTAGAGAGCAGCCCCGAGGAGAAGGTCTTGGGGGTGTTGGTGGATGAGAACTCAACATGAGCTGGCAATGTGCACTGACAGCCCAGAAAGCCAACTGCATCCTGGGCTGCATCAAGAGAAGTGTGGCCAGCAGGTCAAGGGAGGTGATTCTACTCTGCTCTGGTGAGACTCCACCTGGAGTACTGTGTCCAGCTTTGGAGTCCTCAACACAGGAAGGACATGGACCTGTTGGAACGAGTCTAACGAAGGGCCACAAAGATGATCAGAGGGATGGAGCACCTCCCCTATGAAGACAGGCTGAGAGAGCTGGGGTTGTTCAGCCTGGAGAGGAGAAGGCTCTGGGGAGACCTCATAGCAGCCTTCCAATATCTGAAGGGAGCCTACAGGAGAGCCGGAGAGGGACTCCTTGTCAGGAAGTGTAGTGACAGGACAAGGGGTAATGGTTTTAAATTGGAAGAGGGGAGATTTAGATTAGATATTAGGAGGAAATTCTTTACTGTGAGGGTGGTGAGGCACTGGAACAGGTTGCCCAGGGAAGCTGTGGATGCCTTATCCCTGGAAGTTTTCAAGGCCAGGCTGAATGGGGCTTTGAGCAACCTGCTGTAGTGGAGGTGTCCCTGCCCAAGGCAGGGGGGTTGGAATTAGATTATCTTTAAGGTCCCTTCCAACTCTAACCATTCTATGATTCTATGATTCTAATTATTACTTGCTGAGTAAGTATCTGCAGCATCAGATACAGCTGCAGTGGTGGTAGCCTTTGCCTCCAAGAAAAACAAACACGGTATGTCTGAGGACATCCTGATTTCTCTCCTTTGCCAGAACAGGTGTCATATGAGCAGAGGTGTATTTGTTCCTGTTGTACATGTGACATCTCTGAAGAAAGGTGAGGTCCAGCCTCTTTCACTCTTCCTCCCTCAGCATGTTGACCACTGCCAGCTTCAGGTTCATTTCTCCCATATTTTATTATCCCAGTCCTGTTGTTCATTCCCAGGAGTTGTGACCATGGTTTGAAAAACTCTACTAATAAATAGCCTGTAAGAACTCGCAGTTTCATTCTGGTTGCTGGGTCAGTGGTGGAGACTGGTGGGTAGGGGGAGTGGAGATATCTGCATACAGAACAATCATCAGAGACAGCCCAGAGACTGTCCCAGAGACACCCTCAGAGATCAATGATTTAAGCAGTTTCCTGAATTTGCCATTCTATACCAAGAAGAGAGGGTATTCTGGGACCCCACATCACAGGACCTTAAACAAATGCAGAGCACCTATGCAACTCATTTGTTTTAAAGGAACACATTCCTCCTCCAAAAACCGCAGGTAAGCTGTGGCTCTTGCACCTAGACCTGGAAGAATGTTGCTGGCTCTGAACCCCAGTGCTGAATTTCACTCACTTGTTTATCTTTCCATTATATTTGAGAAGTTGTGGCAATCTGTAAAGTTCCTGCTGACTGGAAAAGGGTAAACAGAACCTGCATCTTCAAAAAGGGAAAAAAGGAAGACCTGGGGAACTGCAGGACAGTCAGTCTTACCTCTGTGCCCAGCAACACCATAGAATCATAGAATCATAGAATCGTCCAGGTTGGAAGAGACCCTTGGGATCATCGAGTCCAACCATCTACCCTACTCCACAAAGTTCTCCCCTATATCATATCCCCCAACACCACATCTAAACGTCTCTTAAACACATCCAGGGATGGTGACTCAACCACCTCCCTGGGCAGCCTGTTCCAATGCCTGACCACTCTTTCTGTGAAAAATTCTTTCCTAATGTTCAGTCTAAACCTACCCTGTTGGAGCTTGAAGCTGTTCCCTCTTGTTCTGTCATTAGTTACCTGTGCGAAGAGACCAGCACCAACCTCTCTACAGTGTCCTTTCAAGTGGTTGTAGAGAGTGATGAGGTCTCCCCTCAGCCTCCTCTTCCTCATACTAAACAGTCCCAGCTCCTTCAACCGCTCTTCATACGATTTGTTTTCCAGGCCCTTCACCAGCTTCGTTGCCTTCCTCTGCACTCGCTCCACCACCTCGATATCTCTCTTGTATTGAGGTGCCCAAAACTGGACACAATACTCCAGGTGTGGCCTCACCAGTGCTGAGTACAGGGGCACAATCACCTCCCTACTTCTGCTGGTCACGCTGTTTCTAATACAAGCCAGGATGCCGTTGGCTTTCTTGGCCACCTGGGCACACTGCCGGCTCATATTCAGCTGCTTGTCAATTAGAACCCTCAGGTCTCTTTCTTCCAGGCAGCTTTCCAGCCACACTTCCCTGTGGCTGCTGTAGCGCTGCTTGGGGTTATTGTGGCCCAAGCGCAGAACCTGGCACTTGCCCTTGTTGAAACTCATACCATTGATTTTGGCCCAATGATCCAATCTATCTAAGTTTCTCTGTAGAGCTTCCCTATCCTCCTGGGAATCAACACTCCTGCTTAACTTGGTGTCATCTGCAAACTTGCTGATGATACACCCTATGTCCTTGTTGAGATCATCAATAAAGACATTAAACAGAAATGGTCCTAACACTGAGCCCTGAGGCACACCACTTGTGACCGGCTGCCAGCTGGATTTAAATCCATTGAGCACTACTCTTTGGGACCTTCCAGTCAGCCATATCTTGACCCAGCGGATCGTATGCTCATCCAGGCCATGTGAAGCCAGTTTTTCCACAAGAATTGTATGGATCCATGGAGCAGATCCTCTTGGAATCTCTGCTAAGGCACATGGAAAATAAGGAGGTGATTGGTGAGAGCCAACATGGCTTCACCAAGGGCAAATCATGCCTGACAAATTTGGTGGCCTTTTACGATATTGCCACAGCATCGGTAAACAAAGGGAGAGCAACAGACATCATCTACCTGGACTTATGCAAAGCGTTTGACACTGTCCCGCACGACATCCTGGTCTCAAAATTGGAAAGTCATGGGTTCGATGGATGGACCACTCAGTGGATAAGGAACTGGCTGAATGGCTGCACTCAAAGGGTTGTGGTCAATGGTTCAGTGTCCAATTGTTGGCCAGTGACAAGTGGTGTTCCTCAGGGGTTGGTACTGGGACCAGTGCTGTTCAACATCTTTGTTGGAGACATGGACAGTGGGATGGAGTGCACCATCAGCAAGTTTGCCGACAACACCAAAGCTGTGTGGCATGGTCGACACGCTGGAGGGAAGGGATGCCATTCAGAGGGACCTGGACAGGCTTGAGAGGTGGGCCCATGCAAAGCGCATGAAGTTCAACCAGGCCAAGTACAAGGTCCTGCACCTGGGTCAGGGCAATCCCAGGCACAAATATAGGTTGGGAGGAGAATGGCTAGAGAGCAGCCCCGAGGAGAAGGTCTTGGGGGTGTTGGTGGATGAGAACTCAACATGAGCTGGCAATGTGCACTGACAGCCCAGAAAGCCAACTGCATCCTGGGCTGCATCAAGAGAAGTGTGGCCAGCAGGTCAAGGGAGGTGATTCTACTCTGCTCTGGTGAGACTCCACCTGGAGTACTGTGTCCAGCTTTGGAGTCCTCAACACAGGAAGGACATGGACCTGTTGGAACGAGTCTAACGAAGGGCCACAAAGATGATCAGAGGGATGGAGCACCTCCCCTATGAAGACAGGCTGAGAGAGCTGGGGTTGTTCAGCCTGGAGAGGAGAAGGCTCTGGGGAGACCTCATAGCAGCCTTCCAATATCTGAAGGGAGCCTACAGGAGAGCCGGAGAGGGACTCCTTGTCAGGAAGTGTAGTGACAGGACAAGGGGTAATGGTTTTAAATTGGAAGAGGGGAGATTTAGATTAGATATTAGGAGGAAATTCTTTACTGTGAGGGTGGTGAGGCACTGGAACAGGTTGCCCAGGGAAGCTGTGGATGCCTTATCCCTGGAAGTTTTCAAGGCCAGGCTGAATGGGGCTTTGAGCAACCTGCTGTAGTGGAGGTGTCCCTGCCCAAGGCAGGGGGGTTGGAATTAGATTATCTTTAAGGTCCCTTCCAACTCTAACCATTCTATGATTCTATGATTCTAATTATTACTTGCTGAGTAAGTATCTGCAGCATCAGATACAGCTGCAGTGGTGGTAGCCTTTGCCTCCAAGAAAAACAAACACGGTATGTCTGAGGACATCCTGATTTCTCTCCTTTGCCAGAACAGGTGTCATATGAGCAGAGGTGTATTTGTTCCTGTTGTACATGTGACATCTCTGAAGAAAGGTGAGGTCCAGCCTCTTTCACTCTTCCTCCCTCAGCATGTTGACCACTGCCAGCTTCAGGTTCATTTCTCCCATATTTTATTATCCCAGTCCTGTTGTTCATTCCCAGGAGTTGTGACCATGGTTTGAAAAACTCTACTAATAAATAGCCTGTAAGAACTCGCAGTTTCATTCTGGTTGCTGGGTCAGTGGTGGAGACTGGTGGGTAGGGGGAGTGGAGATATCTGCATACAGAACAATCATCAGAGACAGCCCAGAGACTGTCCCAGAGACACCCTCAGAGATCAATGATTTAAGCAGTTTCCTGAATTTGCCATTCTATACCAAGAAGAGAGGGTATTCTGGGACCCCACATCACAGGACCTTAAACAAATGCAGAGCACCTATGCAACTCATTTGTTTTAAAGGAACACATTCCTCCTCCAAAAACCGCAGGTAAGCTGTGGCTCTTGCACCTAGACCTGGAAGAATGTTGCTGGCTCTGAACCCCAGTGCTGAATTTCACTCACTTGTTTATCTTTCCATTATATTTGAGAAGTTGTGGCAATCTGTAAAGTTCCTGCTGACTGGAAAAGGGTAAACAGAACCTGCATCTTCAAAAAGGGAAAAAAGGAAGACCTGGGGAACTGCAGGACAGTCAGTCTTACCTCTGTGCCCAGCAACACCATAGAATCATAGAATCATAGAATCGTCCAGGTTGGAAGAGACCCTTGGGATCATCGAGTCCAACCATCTACCCTACTCCACAAAGTTCTCCCCTATATCATATCCCCCAACACCACATCTAAACGTCTCTTAAACACATCCAGGGATGGTGACTCAACCACCTCCCTGGGCAGCCTGTTCCAATGCCTGACCACTCTTTCTGTGAAAAATTCTTTCCTAATGTTGTCTAAACCTACCCTGTTGGAGCTTGAAGCTGTTCCCTCTTGTTCTGTCATTAGTTACCTGTGCGAAGAGACCAGCACCAACCTCTCTACAGTGTCCTTTCAAGTGGTTGTAGAGAGTGATGAGGTCTCCCCTCAGCCTCCTCTTCCTCATACTAAACAGTCCCAGCTCCTTCAACCGCTCTTCATACGATTTGTTTTCCAGGCCCTTCACCAGCTTCGTTGCCTTCCTCTGCACTCGCTCCACCACCTCGATATCTCTCTTGTATTGAGGTGCCCAAAACTGGACACAATACTCCAGGTGTGGCCTCACCAGTGCTGAGTACAGGGGCACAATCACCTCCCTACTTCTGCTGGTCACGCTGTTTCTAATACAAGCCAGGATGCCGTTGGCTTTCTTGGCCACCTGGGCACACTGCCGGCTCATATTCAGCTGCTTGTCAATTAGAACCCTCAGGTCTCTTTCTTCCAGGCAGCTTTCCAGCCACACTTCCCTGTGGCTGCTGTAGCACTGCTTGGGGTTATTGTGGCCCAAGCGCAGAACCTGGCACTTGCCCTTGTTGAAACTCATACCATTGATTTTGGCCCAATGATCCAATCTATCTAAGTCTCTCTGTAGAGCTTCCCTATCCTCCTGGGAATCAACACTCCTGCTTAACTTGGTGTCATCTGCAAACTTGCTGATGATACACCCTATGTCCTTGTTGAGATCATCAATAAAGACATTAAACAGAAATGGTCCTAACACTGAGCCCTGAGGCACACCACTTGTGACCGGCTGCCAGCTGGATTTAAATCCATTGAGCACTACTCTTTGGGACCTTCCAGTCAGCCATATCTTGACCCAGCGGATCGTATGCTCATCCAGGCCATGTGAAGCCAGTTTTTCCACAAGAATTGTATGGATCCATGGAGCAGATCCTCTTGGAATCTCTGCTAAGGCACATGGAAAATAAGGAGGTGATTGGTGAGAGCCAACATGGCTTCACCAAGGGCAAATCATGCCTGACAAATTTGGTGGCCTTTTACGATATTGCCACAGCATCGGTAAACAAAGGGAGAGCAACAGACATCATCTACCTGGACTTATGCAAAGCGTTTGACACTGTCCCGCACGACATCCTGGTCTCAAAATTGGAAAGTCATGGGTTCGATGGATGGACCACTCAGTGGATAAGGAACTGGCTGAATGGCTGCACTCAAAGGGTTGTGGTCAATGGTTCAGTGTCCAATTGTTGGCCAGTGACAAGTGGTGTTCCTCAGGGGTTGGTACTGGGACCAGTGCTGTTCAACATCTTTGTTGGAGACATGGACAGTGGGATGGAGTGCACCATCAGCAAGTTTGCCGACAACACCAAAGCTGTGTGGCATGGTCGACACGCTGGAGGGAAGGGATGCCATTCAGAGGGACCTGGACAGGCTTGAGAGGTGGGCCCATGCAAAGCGCATGAAGTTCAACCAGGCCAAGTACAAGGTCCTGCACCTGGGTCAGGGCAATCCCAGGCACAAATATAGGTTGGGAGGAGAATGGCTAGAGAGCAGCCCCGAGGAGAAGGTCTTGGGGGTGTTGGTGGATGAGAACTCAACATGAGCTGGCAATGTGCACTGACAGCCCAGAAAGCCAACTGCATCCTGGGCTGCATCAAGAGAAGTGTGGCCAGCAGGTCAAGGGAGGTGATTCTACTCTGCTCTGGTGAGACTCCACCTGGAGTACTGTGTCCAGCTTTGGAGTCCTCAACACAGGAAGGACATGGACCTGTTGGAACGAGTCTAACGAAGGGCCACAAAGATGATCAGAGGGATGGAGCACCTCCCCTATGAAGACAGGCTGAGACAGCTGGGGTTGTTCAGCCTGGAGAGGAGAAGGCTCTGGGGAGACCTCATAGCAGCCTTCCAATATCTGAAGGGAGCCTACAGGAGAGCCGGAGAGGGACTCCTTGTCAGGAAGTGTAGTGACAGGACAAGGGGTAATGGTTTTAAATTGGAAGAGGGGAGATTTAGATTAGATATTAGGAGGAAATTCTTTACTGTGAGGGTGGTGAGGCACTGGAACAGGTTGCCCAGGGAAGCTGTGGATGCCTTATCCCTGGAAGTTTTCAAGGCCAGGCTGAATGGGGCTTTGAGCAACCTGCTGTAGTGGAGGTGTCCCTGCCCAAGGCAGGGGGGTTGGAATTAGATTATCTTTAAGGTCCCTTCCAACTCTAACCATTCTATGATTCTATGATTCTAATTATTACTTGCTGAGTAAGTATCTGCAGCATCAGATACAGCTGCAGTGGTGGTAGCCTTTGCCTCCAAGAAAAACAAACACGGTATGTCTGAGGACATCCTGATTTCTCTCCTTTGCCAGAACAGGTGTCATATGAGCAGAGGTGTATTTGTTCCTGTTGTACATGTGACATCTCTGAAGAAAGGTGAGGTCCAGCCTCTTTCACTCTTCCTCCCTCAGCATGTTGACCACTGCCAGCTTCAGGTTCATTTCTCCCATATTTTATTATCCCAGTCCTGTTGTTCATTCCCAGGAGTTGTGACCATGGTTTGAAAAACTCTACTAATAAATAGCCTGTAAGAACTCGCAGTTTCATTCTGGTTGCTGGGTCAGTGGTGGAGACTGGTGGGTAGGGGGAGTGGAGATATCTGCATACAGAACAATCATCAGAGACAGCCCAGAGACTGTCCCAGAGACACCCTCAGAGATCAATGATTTAAGCAGTTTCCTGAATTTGCCATTCTATACCAAGAAGAGAGGGTATTCTGGGACCCCACATCACAGGACCTTAAACAAATGCAGAGCACCTATGCAACTCATTTGTTTTAAAGGAACACATTCCTCCTCCAAAAACCGCAGGTAAGCTGTGGCTCTTGCACCTAGACCTGGAAGAATGTTGCTGGCTCTGAACCCCAGTGCTGAATTTCACTCACTTGTTTATCTTTCCATTATATTTGAGAAGTTGTGGCAATCTGTAAAGTTCCTGCTGACTGGAAAAGGGTAAACAGAACCTGCATCTTCAAAAAGGGAAAAAAGGAAGACCTGGGGAACTGCAGGACAGTCAGTCTTACCTCTGTGCCCAGCAACACCATAGAATCATGGAATCATAGAATCGTCCAGGTTGGAAGAGACCCTTGGGATCATCGAGTCCAACCATCTACCCTACTCCACAAAGTTCTCCCCTATATCATATCCCCCAACACCACATCTAAACGTCTCTTAAACACATCCAGGGATGGTGACTCAACCACCTCCCTGGGCAGCCTGTTCCAATGCCTGACCACTCTTTCTGTGAAAAATTCTTTCCTAATGTTCAGTCTAAACCTACCCTGTTGGAGCTTGAAGCTGTTCCCTCTTGTTCTGTCATTAGTTACCTGTGCGAAGAGACCAGCACCAACCTCTCTACAGTGTCCTTTCAAGTGGTTGTAGAGAGTGATGAGGTCTCCCCTCAGCCTCCTCTTCCTCATACTAAACAGTCCCAGCTCCTTCAACCGCTCTTCATACGATTTGTTTTCCAGGCCCTTCACCAGCTTCGTTGCCTTCCTCTGCACTCGCTCCACCACCTCGATATCTCTCTTGTATTGAGGTGCCCAAAACTGGACACAATACTCCAGGTGTGGCCTCACCAGTGCTGAGTACAGGGGCACAATCACCTCCCTACTTCTGCTGGTCACGCTGTTTCTAATACAAGCCAGGATGCCGTTGGCTTTCTTGGCCACCTGGGCACACTGCCGGCTCATATTCAGCTGCTTGTCAATTAGAACCCTCAGGTCTCTTTCTTCCAGGCAGCTTTCCAGCCACACTTCCCTGTGGCTGCTGTAGCGCTGCTTGGGGTTATTGTGGCCCAAGCGCAGAACCTGGCACTTGCCCTTGTTGAAACTCATACCATTGATTTTGGCCCAATGATCCAATCTATCTAAGTCTCTCTGTAGAGCTTCCCTATCCTCCTGGGAATCAACACTCCTGCTTAACTTGGTGTCATCTGCAAACTTGCTGATGATACACCCTATGTCCTTGTTGAGATCATCAATAAAGACATTAAACAGAAATGGTCCTAACACTGAGCCCTGAGGCACACCACTTGTGACCGGCTGCCAGCTGGATTTAAATCCATTGAGCACTACTCTTTGGGACCTTCCAGTCAGCCATATCTTGACCCAGCGGATCGTATGCTCATCCAGGCCATGTGAAGCCAGTTTTTCCACAAGAATTGTATGGATCCATGGAGCAGATCCTCTTGGAATCTCTGCTAAGGCACATGGAAAATAAGGAGGTGATTGGTGAGAGCCAACATGGCTTCACCAAGGGCAAATCATGCCTGACAAATTTGGTGGCCTTTTACGATATTGCCACAGCATCGGTAAACAAAGGGAGAGCAACAGACATCATCTACCTGGACTTATGCAAAGCGTTTGACACTGTCCCGCACGACATCCTGGTCTCAAAATTGGAAAGTCATGGGTTCGATGGATGGACCACTCAGTGGATAAGGAACTGGCTGAATGGCTGCACTCAAAGGGTTGTGGTCAATGGTTCAGTGTCCAATTGTTGGCCAGTGACAAGTGGTGTTCCTCAGGGGTTGGTACTGGGACCAGTGCTGTTCAACATCTTTGTTGGAGACATGGACAGTGGGATGGAGTGCACCATCAGCAAGTTTGCCGACAACACCAAAGCTGTGTGGCATGGTCGACACGCTGGAGGGAAGGGATGCCATTCAGAGGGACCTGGACAGGCTTGAGAGGTGGGCCCATGCAAAGCGCATGAAGTTCAACCAGGCCAAGTACAAGGTCCTGCACCTGGGTCAGGGCAATCCCAGGCACAAATATAGGTTGGGAGGAGAATGGCTAGAGAGCAGCCCCGAGGAGAAGGTCTTGGGGGTGTTGGTGGATGAGAACTCAACATGAGCTGGCAATGTGCACTGACAGCCCAGAAAGCCAACTGCATCCTGGGCTGCATCAAGAGAAGTGTGGCCAGCAGGTCAAGGGAGGTGATTCTACTCTGCTCTGGTGAGACTCCACCTGGAGTACTGTGTCCAGCTTTGGAGTCCTCAACACAGGAAGGACATGGACCTGTTGGAACGAGTCTAACGAAGGGCCACAAAGATGATCAGAGGGATGGAGCACCTCCCCTATGAAGACAGGCTGAGACAGCTGGGGTTGTTCAGCCTGGAGAGGAGAAGGCTCTGGGGAGACCTCATAGCAGCCTTCCAATATCTGAAGGGAGCCTACAGGAGAGCCGGAGAGGGACTCCTTGTCAGGAAGTGTAGTGACAGGACAAGGGGTAATGGTTTTAAATTGGAAGAGGGGAGATTTAGATTAGATATTAGGAGGAAATTCTTTACTGTGAGGGTGGTGAGGCACTGGAACAGGTTGCCCAGGGAAGCTGTGGATGCCTTATCCCTGGAAGTTTTCAAGGCCAGGCTGAATGGGGCTTTGAGCAACCTGCTGTAGTGGAGGTGTCCCTGCCCAAGGCAGGGGGGTTGGAATTAGATTATCTTTAAGGTCCCTTCCAACTCTAACCATTCTATGATTCTATGATTCTAATTATTACTTGCTGAGTAAGTATCTGCAGCATCAGATACAGCTGCAGTGGTGGTAGCCTTTGCCTCCAAGAAAAACAAACACGGTATGTCTGAGGACATCCTGATTTCTCTCCTTTGCCAGAACAGGTGTCATATGAGCAGAGGTGTATTTGTTCCTGTTGTACATGTGACATCTCTGAAGAAAGGTGAGGTCCAGCCTCTTTCACTCTTCCTCCCTCAGCATGTTGACCACTGCCAGCTTCAGGTTCATTTCTCCCATATTTTATTATCCCAGTCCTGTTGTTCATTCCCAGGAGTTGTGACCATGGTTTGAAAAACTCTACTAATAAATAGCCTGTAAGAACTCGCAGTTTCATTCTGGTTGCTGGGTCAGTGGTGGAGACTGGTGGGTAGGGGGAGTGGAGATATCTGCATACAGAACAATCATCAGAGACAGCCCAGAGACTGTCCCAGAGACACCCTCAGAGATCAATGATTTAAGCAGTTTCCTGAATTTGCCATTCTATACCAAGAAGAGAGGGTATTCTGGGACCCCACATCACAGGACCTTAAACAAATGCAGAGCACCTATGCAACTCATTTGTTTTAAAGGAACACATTCCTCCTCCAAAAACCGCAGGTAAGCTGTGGCTCTTGCACCTAGACCTGGAAGAATGTTGCTGGCTCTGAACCCCAGTGCTGAATTTCACTCACTTGTTTATCTTTCCATTATATTTGAGAAGTTGTGGCAATCTGTAAAGTTCCTGCTGACTGGAAAAGGGTAAACAGAACCTGCATCTTCAAAAAGGGAAAAAAGGAAGACCTGGGGAACTGCAGGACAGTCAGTCTTACCTCTGTGCCCAGCAACACCATAGAATCATAGAATCATAGAATCGTCCAGGTTGGAAGAGACCCTTGGGATCATCGAGTCCAACCATCTACCCTACTCCACAAAGTTCTCCCCTATATCATATCCCCCAACACCACATCTAAACGTCTCTTAAACACATCCAGGGATGGTGACTCAACCACCTCCCTGGGCAGCCTGTTCCAATGCCTGACCACTCTTTCTGTGAAAAATTCTTTCCTAATGTTCAGTCTAAACCTACCCTGTTGGAGCTTGAAGCTGTTCCCTCTTGTTCTGTCATTAGTTACCTGTGCGAAGAGACCAGCACCAACCTCTCTACAGTGTCCTTTCAAGTGGTTGTAGAGAGTGATGAGGTCTCCCCTCAGCCTCCTCTTCCTCATACTAAACAGTCCCAGCTCCTTCAACCGCTCTTCATACGATTTGTTTTCCAGGCCCTTCACCAGCTTCGTTGCCTTCCTCTGCACTCGCTCCACCACCTTGATATCTCTCTTGTATTGAGGTGCCCAAAACTGGACACAATACTCCAGGTGTGGCCTCACCAGTGCTGAGTACAGGGGCACAATCACCTCCCTACTTCTGCTGGTCACGCTGTTTCTAATACAAGCCAGGATGCCGTTGGCTTTCTTGGCCACCTGGGCACACTGCCGGCTCATATTCAGCTGCTTGTCAATTAGAACCCTCAGGTCTCTTTCTTCCAGGCAGCTTTCCAGCCACACTTCCCTGTGGCTGCTGTAGCGCTGCTTGGGGTTATTGTGGCCCAAGCGCAGAACCTGGCACTTGCCCTTGTTGAAACTCATACCATTGATTTTGGCCCAATGATCCAATCTATCTAAGTCTCTCTGTAGAGCTTCCCTATCCTCCTGGGAATCAACACTCCTGCTTAACTTGGTGTCATCTGCAAACTTGCTGATGATACACCCTATGTCCTTGTTGAGATCATCAATAAAGACATTAAACAGAAATGGTCCTAACACTGAGCCCTGAGGCACACCACTTGTGACCGGCTGCCAGCTGGATTTAAATCCATTGAGCACTACTCTTTGGGACCTTCCAGTCAGCCATATCTTGACCCAGCGGATCGTATGCTCATCCAGGCCATGTGAAGCCAGTTTTTCCACAAGAATTGTATGGATCCATGGAGCAGATCCTCTTGGAATCTCTGCTAAGGCACATGGAAAATAAGGAGGTGATTGGTGAGAGCCAACATGGCTTCACCAAGGGCAAATCATGCCTGACAAATTTGGTGGCCTTTTACGATATTGCCACAGCATCGGTAAACAAAGGGAGAGCAACAGACATCATCTACCTGGACTTATGCAAAGCGTTTGACACTGTCCCGCACGACATCCTGGTCTCAAAATTGGAAAGTCATGGGTTCGATGGATGGACCACTCAGTGGATAAGGAACTGGCTGAATGGCTGCACTCAAAGGGTTGTGGTCAATGGTTCAGTGTCCAATTGTTGGCCAGTGACAAGTGGTGTTCCTCAGGGGTTGGTACTGGGACCAGTGCTGTTCAACATCTTTGTTGGAGACATGGACAGTGGGATGGAGTGCACCATCAGCAAGTTTGCCGACAACACCAAAGCTGTGTGGCATGGTCGACACGCTGGAGGGAAGGGATGCCATTCAGAGGGACCTGGACAGGCTTGAGAGGTGGGCCCATGCAAAGCGCATGAAGTTCAACCAGGCCAAGTACAAGGTCCTGCACCTGGGTCAGGGCAATCCCAGGCACAAATATAGGTTGGGAGGAGAATGGCTAGAGAGCAGCCCCGAGGAGAAGGTCTTGGGGGTGTTGGTGGATGAGAACTCAACATGAGCTGGCAATGTGCACTGACAGCCCAGAAAGCCAACTGCATCCTGGGCTGCATCAAGAGAAGTGTGGCCAGCAGGTCAAGGGAGGTGATTCTACTCTGCTCTGGTGAGACTCCACCTGGAGTACTGTGTCCAGCTTTGGAGTCCTCAACACAGGAAGGACATGGACCTGTTGGAACGAGTCTAACGAAGGGCCACAAAGATGATCAGAGGGATGGAGCACCTCCCCTATGAAGACAGGCTGAGAGAGCTGGGGTTGTTCAGCCTGGAGAGGAGAAGGCTCTGGGGAGACCTCATAGCAGCCTTCCAATATCTGAAGGGAGCCTACAGGAGAGCCGGAGAGGGACTCCTTGTCAGGAAGTGTAGTGACAGGACAAGGGGTAATGGTTTTAAATTGGAAGAGGGGAGATTTAGATTAGATATTAGGAGGAAATTCTTTACTGTGAGGGTGGTGAGGCACTGGAACAGGTTGCCCAGGGAAGCTGTGGATGCCTTATCCCTGGAAGTTTTCAAGGCCAGGCTGAATGGGGCTTTGAGCAACCTGCTGTAGTGGAGGTGTCCCTGCCCAAGGCAGGGGGGTTGGAATTAGATTATCTTTAAGGTCCCTTCCAACTCTAACCATTCTATGATTCTATGATTCTAATTATTACTTGCTGAGTAAGTATCTGCAGCATCAGATACAGCTGCAGTGGTGGTAGCCTTTGCCTCCAAGAAAAACAAACACGGTATGTCTGAGGACATCCTGATTTCTCTCCTTTGCCAGAACAGGTGTCATATGAGCAGAGGTGTATTTGTTCCTGTTGTACATGTGACATCTCTGAAGAAAGGTGAGGTCCAGCCTCTTTCACTCTTCCTCCCTCAGCATGTTGACCACTGCCAGCTTCAGGTTCATTTCTCCCATATTTTATTATCCCAGTCCTGTTGTTCATTCCCAGGAGTTGTGACCATGGTTTGAAAAACTCTACTAATAAATAGCCTGTAAGAACTCGCAGTTTCATTCTGGTTGCTGGGTCAGTGGTGGAGACTGGTGGGTAGGGGGAGTGGAGATATCTGCATACAGAACAATCATCAGAGACAGCCCAGAGACTGTCCCAGAGACACCCTCAGAGATCAATGATTTAAGCAGTTTCCTGAATTTGCCATTCTATACCAAGAAGAGAGGGTATTCTGGGACCCCACATCACAGGACCTTAAACAAATGCAGAGCACCTATGCAACTCATTTGTTTTAAAGGAACACATTCCTCCTCCAAAAACCGCAGGTAAGCTGTGGCTCTTGCACCTAGACCTGGAAGAATGTTGCTGGCTCTGAACCCCAGTGCTGAATTTCACTCACTTGTTTATCTTTCCATTATATTTGAGAAGTTGTGGCAATCTGTAAAGTTCCTGCTGACTGGAAAAGGGTAAACAGAACCTGCATCTTCAAAAAGGGAAAAAAGGAAGACCTGGGGAACTGCAGGACAGTCAGTCTTACCTCTGTGCCCAGCAACACCATAGAATCATAGAATCATAGAATCGTCCAGGTTGGAAGAGACCCTTGGGATCATCGAGTCCAACCATCTACCCTACTCCACAAAGTTCTCCCCTATATCATATCCCCCAACACCACATCTAAACGTCTCTTAAACACATCCAGGGATGGTGACTCAACCACCTCCCTGGGCAGCCTGTTCCAATGCCTGACCACTCTTTCTGTGAAAAATTCTTTCCTAATGTTCAGTCTAAACCTACCCTGTTGGAGCTTGAAGCTGTTCCCTCTTGTTCTGTCATTAGTTACCTGTGCGAAGAGACCAGCACCAACCTCTCTACAGTGTCCTTTCAAGTGGTTGTAGAGAGTGATGAGGTCTCCCCTCAGCCTCCTCTTCCTCATACTAAACAGTCCCAGCTCCTTCAACCGCTCTTCATACGATTTGTTTTCCAGGCCCTTCACCAGCTTCGTTGCCTTCCTCTGCACTCGCTCCACCACCTCGATATCTCTCTTGTATTGAGGTGCCCAAAACTGGACACAATACTCCAGGTGTGGCCTCACCAGTGCTGAGTACAGGGGCACAATCACCTCCCTACTTCTGCTGGTCACGCTGTTTCTAATACAAGCCAGGATGCCGTTGGCTTTCTTGGCCACCTGGGCACACTGCCGGCTCATATTCAGCTGCTTGTCAATTAGAACCCTCAGGTCTCTTTCTTCCAGGCAGCTTTCCAGCCACACTTCCCTGTGGCTGCTGTAGCGCTGCTTGGGGTTATTGTGGCCCAAGCGCAGAACCTGGCACTTGCCCTTGTTGAAACTCATACCATTGATTTTGGCCCAATGATCCAATCTATCTAAGTCTCTCTGTAGAGCTTCCCTATCCTCCTGGGAATCAACACTCCTGCTTAACTTGGTGTCATCTGCAAACTTGCTGATGATACACCCTATGTCCTTGTTGAGATCATCAATAAAGACATTAAACAGAAATGGTCCTAACACTGAGCCCTGAGGCACACCACTTGTGACCGGCTGCCAGCTGGATTTAAATCCATTGAGCACTACTCTTTGGGACCTTCCAGTCAGCCATATCTTGACCCAGCGGATCGTATGCTCATCCAGGCCATGTGAAGCCAGTTTTTCCACAAGAATTGTATGGATCCATGGAGCAGATCCTCTTGGAATCTCTGCTAAGGCACATGGAAAATAAGGAGGTGATTGGTGAGAGCCAACATGGCTTCACCAAGGGCAAATCATGCCTGACAAATTTGGTGGCCTTTTGCGATACTGCCACAGCATCGGTGGACAAGGGCAGAGCAACAGACGTCATCTACCTGGACTTATGCAAAGCGTTTGACACTGTCCCGCACGACATCCTGGTCTCAAAATTGGAAAGTCATGGGTTCGATGGATGGACCACTCAGTGGATAAGGAACTGGCTGAATGGCTGCACTCAAAGGGTTGTGGTCAATGGTTCAGTGTCCAATTGTTGGCCAGTGACAAGTGGTGTTCCTCAGGGGTTGGTACTGGGACCAGTGCTGTTCAACATCTTTGTTGGAGACATGGACAGTGGGATGGAGTGCACCATCAGCAAGTTTGCCGACAACACCAAGCTGTGTGGCATGGTCGACACGCTGGAGGGAAGGGATGCCATTCAGAGGGACCTGGACAGGCTTGAGAGGTGGGCCCATGCAAAGCGCATGAAGTTCAACCAGGCCAAGTACAAGGTCCTGCACCTGGGTCAGGGCAATCCCAGGCACAAATATAGGTTGGGAGGAGAATGGCTAGAGAGCAGCCCCGAGGAGAAGGTCTTGGGGGTGTTGGTGGATGAGAACTCAACATGAGCTGGCAATGTGCACTGACAGCCCAGAAAGCCAACTGCATCCTGGGCTGCATCAAGAGAAGTGTGGCCAGCAGGTCAAGGGAGGTGATTCTACTCTGCTCTGGTGAGACTCCACCTGGAGTACTGTGTCCAGCTTTGGAGTCCTCAACACAGGAAGGACATGGACCTGTTGGAACGAGTCTAACGAAGGGCCACAAAGATGATCAGAGGGATGGAGCACCTCCCCTATGAAGACAGGCTGAGAGAGCTGGGGTTGTTCAGCCTGGAGAGGAGAAGGCTCTGGGGAGACCTCATAGCAGCCTTCCAATATCTGAAGGGAGCCTACAGGAGAGCCGGAGAGGGACTCCTTGTCAGGAAGTGTAGTGACAGGACAAGGGGTAATGGTTTTAAATTGGAAGAGGGGAGATTTAGATTAGATATTAGGAGGAAATTCTTTACTGTGAGGGTGGTGAGGCACTGGAACAGGTTGCCCAGGGAAGCTGTGGATGCCTTATCCCTGGAAGTTTTCAAGGCCAGGCTGAATGGGGCTTTGAGCAACCTGCTGTAGTGGAGGTGTCCCTGCCCAAGGCAGGGGGGTTGGAATTAGATTATCTTTAAGGTCCCTTCCAACTCTAACCATTCTATGATTCTATGATTCTAATTATTACTTGCTGAGTAAGTATCTGCAGCATCAGATACAGCTGCAGTGGTGGTAGCCTTTGCCTCCAAGAAAAACAAACACGGTATGTCTGAGGACATCCTGATTTCTCTCCTTTGCCAGAACAGGTGTCATATGAGCAGAGGTGTATTTGTTCCTGTTGTACATGTGACATCTCTGAAGAAAGGTGAGGTCCAGCCTCTTTCACTCTTCCTCCCTCAGCATGTTGACCACTGCCAGCTTCAGGTTCATTTCTCCCATATTTTATTATCCCAGTCCTGTTGTTCATTCCCAGGAGTTGTGACCATGGTTTGAAAAACTCTACTAATAAATAGCCTGTAAGAACTCGCAGTTTCATTCTGGTTGCTGGGTCAGTGGTGGAGACTGGTGGGTAGGGGGAGTGGAGATATCTGCATACAGAACAATCATCAGAGACAGCCCAGAGACTGTCCCAGAGACACCCTCAGAGATCAATGATTTAAGCAGTTTCCTGAATTTGCCATTCTATACCAAGAAGAGAGGGTATTCTGGGACCCCACATCACAGGACCTTAAACAAATGCAGAGCACCTATGCAACTCATTTGTTTTAAAGGAACACATTCCTCCTCCAAAAACCGCAGGTAAGCTGTGGCTCTTGCACCTAGACCTGGAAGAATGTTGCTGGCTCTGAACCCCAGTGCTGAATTTCACTCACTTGTTTATCTTTCCATTATATTTGAGAAGTTGTGGCAATCTGTAAAGTTCCTGCTGACTGGAAAAGGGTAAACAGAACCTGCATCTTCAAAAAGGGAAAAAAGGAAGACCTGGGGAACTGCAGGACAGTCAGTCTTACCTCTGTGCCCAGCAACACCATAGAATCATAGAATCATAGAATCGTCCAGGTTGGAAGAGACCCTTGGGATCATCGAGTCCAACCATCTACCCTACTCCACAAAGTTCTCCCCTATATCATATCCCCCAACACCACATCTAAACGTCTCTTAAACACATCCAGGGATGGTGACTCAACCACCTCCCTGGGCAGCCTGTTCCAATGCCTGACCACTCTTTCTGTGAAAAATTCTTTCCTAATGTTCAGTCTAAACCTACCCTGTTGGAGCTTGAAGCTGTTCCCTCTTGTTCTGTCATTAGTTACCTGTGCGAAGAGACCAGCACCAACCTCTCTACAGTGTCCTTTCAAGTGGTTGTAGAGAGTGATGAGGTCTCCCCTCAGCCTCCTCTTCCTCATACTAAACAGTCCCAGCTCCTTCAACCGCTCTTCATACGATTTGTTTTCCAGGCCCTTCACCAGCTTCGTTGCCTTCCTCTGCACTCGCTCCACCACCTCGATATCTCTCTTGTATTGAGGTGCCCAAAACTGGACACAATACTCCAGGTGTGGCCTCACCAGTGCTGAGTACAGGGGCACAATCACCTCCCTACTTCTGCTGGTCACGCTGTTTCTAATACAAGCCAGGATGCCGTTGGCTTTCTTGGCCACCTGGGCACACTGCCGGCTCATATTCAGCTGCTTGTCAATTAGAACCCTCAGGTCTCTTTCTTCCAGGCAGCTTTCCAGCCACACTTCCCTGTGGCTGCTGTAGCGCTGCTTGGGGTTATTGTGGCCCAAGCGCAGAACCTGGCACTTGCCCTTGTTGAAACTCATACCATTGATTTTGGCCCAATGATCCAATCTATCTAAGTCTCTCTGTAGAGCTTCCCTATCCTCCTGGGAATCAACACTCCTGCTTAACTTGGTGTCATCTGCAAACTTGCTGATGATACACCCTATGTCCTTGTTGAGATCATCAATAAAGACATTAAACAGAAATGGTCCTAACACTGAGCCCTGAGGCACACCACTTGTGACCGGCTGCCAGCTGGATTTAAATCCATTGAGCACTACTCTTTGGGACCTTCCAGTCAGCCATATCTTGACCCAGCGGATCGTATGCTCATCCAGGCCATGTGAAGCCAGTTTTTCCACAAGAATTGTATGGATCCATGGAGCAGATCCTCTTGGAATCTCTGCTAAGGCACATGGAAAATAAGGAGGTGATTGGTGAGAGCCAACATGGCTTCACCAAGGGCAAATCATGCCTGACAAATTTGGTGGCCTTTTACGATATTGCCACAGCATCGGTAAACAAAGGGAGAGCAACAGACATCATCTACCTGGACTTATGCAAAGCGTTTGACACTGTCCCGCACGACATCCTGGTCTCAAAATTGGAAAGTCATGGGTTCGATGGATGGACCACTCAGTGGATAAGGAACTGGCTGAATGGCTGCACTCAAAGGGTTGTGGTCAATGGTTCAGTGTCCAATTGTTGGCCAGTGACAAGTGGTGTTCCTCAGGGGTTGGTACTGGGACCAGTGCTGTTCAACATCTTTGTTGGAGACATGGACAGTGGGATGGAGTGCACCATCAGCAAGTTTGCCGACAACACCAAAGCTGTGTGGCATGGTCGACACGCTGGAGGGAAGGGATGCCATTCAGAGGGACCTGGACAGGCTTGAGAGGTGGGCCCATGCAAAGCGCATGAAGTTCAACCAGGCCAAGTACAAGGTCCTGCACCTGGGTCAGGGCAATCCCAGGCACAAATATAGGTTGGGAGGAGAATGGCTAGAGAGCAGCCCCGAGGAGAAGGTCTTGGGGGTGTTGGTGGATGAGAACTCAACATGAGCTGGCAATGTGCACTGACAGCCCAGAAAGCCAACTGCATCCTGGGCTGCATCAAGAGAAGTGTGGCCAGCAGGTCAAGGGAGGTGATTCTACTCTGCTCTGGTGAGACTCCACCTGGAGTACTGTGTCCAGCTTTGGAGTCCTCAACACAGGAAGGACATGGACCTGTTGGAACGAGTCTAACGAAGGGCCACAAAGATGATCAGAGGGATGGAGCACCTCCCCTATGAAGACAGGCTGAGAGAGCTGGGGTTGTTCAGCCTGGAGAGGAGAAGGCTCTGGGGAGACCTCATAGCAGCCTTCCAATATCTGAAGGGAGCCTACAGGAGAGCCGGAGAGGGACTCCTTGTCAGGAAGTGTAGTGACAGGACAAGGGGTAATGGTTTTAAATTGGAAGAGGGGAGATTTAGATTAGATATTAGGAGGAAATTCTTTACTGTGAGGGTGGTGAGGCACTGGAACAGGTTGCCCAGGGAAGCTGTGGATGCCTTATCCCTGGAAGTTTTCAAGGCCAGGCTGAATGGGGCTTTGAGCAACCTGCTGTAGTGGAGGTGTCCCTGCCCAAGGCAGGGGGGTTGGAATTAGATTATCTTTAAGGTCCCTTCCAACTCTAACCATTCTATGATTCTATGATTCTAATTATTACTTGCTGAGTAAGTATCTGCAGCATCAGATACAGCTGCAGTGGTGGTAGCCTTTGCCTCCAAGAAAAACAAACACGGTATGTCTGAGGACATCCTGATTTCTCTCCTTTGCCAGAACAGGTGTCATATGAGCAGAGGTGTATTTGTTCCTGTTGTACATGTGACATCTCTGAAGAAAGGTGAGGTCCAGCCTCTTTCACTCTTCCTCCCTCAGCATGTTGACCACTGCCAGCTTCAGGTTCATTTCTCCCATATTTTATTATCCCAGTCCTGTTGTTCATTCCCAGGAGTTGTGACCATGGTTTGAAAAACTCTACTAATAAATAGCCTGTAAGAACTCGCAGTTTCATTCTGGTTGCTGGGTCAGTGGTGGAGACTGGTGGGTAGGGGGAGTGGAGATATCTGCATACAGAACAATCATCAGAGACAGCCCAGAGACTGTCCCAGAGACACCCTCAGAGATCAATGATTTAAGCAGTTTCCTGAATTTGCCATTCTATACCAAGAAGAGAGGGTATTCTGGGACCCCACATCACAGGACCTTAAACAAATGCAGAGCACCTATGCAACTCATTTGTTTTAAAGGAACACATTCCTCCTCCAAAAACCGCAGGTAAGCTGTGGCTCTTGCACCTAGACCTGGAAGAATGTTGCTGGCTCTGAACCCCAGTGCTGAATTTCACTCACTTGTTTATCTTTCCATTATATTTGAGAAGTTGTGGCAATCTGTAAAGTTCCTGCTGACTGGAAAAGGGTAAACAGAACCTGCATCTTCAAAAAGGGAAAAAAGGAAGACCTGGGGAACTGCAGGACAGTCAGTCTTACCTCTGTGCCCAGCAACACCATAGAATCATGGAATCATAGAATCGTCCAGGTTGGAAGAGACCCTTGGGATCATCGAGTCCAACCATCTACCCTACTCCACAAAGTTCTCCCCTATATCATATCCCCCAACACCACATCTAAACGTCTCTTAAACACATCCAGGGATGGTGACTCAACCACCTCCCTGGGCAGCCTGTTCCAATGCCTGACCACTCTTTCTGTGAAAAATTCTTTCCTAATGTTCAGTCTAAACCTACCCTGTTGGAGCTTGAAGCTGTTCCCTCTTGTTCTGTCATTAGTTACCTGTGCGAAGAGACCAGCACCAACCTCTCTACAGTGTCCTTTCAAGTGGTTGTAGAGAGTGATGAGGTCTCCCCTCAGCCTCCTCTTCCTCATACTAAACAGTCCCAGCTCCTTCAACCGCTCTTCATACGATTTGTTTTCCAGGCCCTTCACCAGCTTCGTTGCCTTCCTCTGCACTCGCTCCACCACCTCGATATCTCTCTTGTATTGAGGTGCCCAAAACTGGACACAATACTCCAGGTGTGGCCTCACCAGTGCTGAGTACAGGGGCACAATCACCTCCCTACTTCTGCTGGTCACGCTGTTTCTAATACAAGCCAGGATGCCGTTGGCTTTCTTGGCCACCTGGGCACACTGCCGGCTCATATTCAGCTGCTTGTCAATTAGAACCCTCAGGTCTCTTTCTTCCAGGCAGCTTTCCAGCCACACTTCCCTGTGGCTGCTGTAGCGCTGCTTGGGGTTATTGTGGCCCAAGCGCAGAACCTGGCACTTGCCCTTGTTGAAACTCATACCATTGATTTTGGCCCAATGATCCAATCTATCTAAGTCTCTCTGTAGAGCTTCCCTATCCTCCTGGGAATCAACACTCCTGCTTAACTTGGTGTCATCTGCAAACTTGCTGATGATACACCCTATGTCCTTGTTGAGATCATCAATAAAGACATTAAACAGAAATGGTCCTAACACTGAGCCCTGAGGCACACCACTTGTGACCGGCTGCCAGCTGGATTTAAATCCATTGAGCACTACTCTTTGGGACCTTCCAGTCAGCCATATCTTGACCCAGCGGATCGTATGCTCATCCAGGCCATGTGAAGCCAGTTTTTCCACAAGAATTGTATGGATCCATGGAGCAGATCCTCTTGGAATCTCTGCTAAGGCACATGGAAAATAAGGAGGTGATTGGTGAGAGCCAACATGGCTTCACCAAGGGCAAATCATGCCTGACAAATTTGGTGGCCTTTTACGATATTGCCACAGCATCGGTAAACAAAGGGAGAGCAACAGACATCATCTACCTGGACTTATGCAAAGCGTTTGACACTGTCCCGCACGACATCCTGGTCTCAAAATTGGAAAGTCATGGGTTCGATGGATGGACCACTCAGTGGATAAGGAACTGGCTGAATGGCTGCACTCAAAGGGTTGTGGTCAATGGTTCAGTGTCCAATTGTTGGCCAGTGACAAGTGGTGTTCCTCAGGGGTTGGTACTGGGACCAGTGCTGTTCAACATCTTTGTTGGAGACATGGACAGTGGGATGGAGTGCACCATCAGCAAGTTTGCCGACAACACCAAAGCTGTGTGGCATGGTCGACACGCTGGAGGGAAGGGATGCCATTCAGAGGGACCTGGACAGGCTTGAGAGGTGGGCCCATGCAAAGCGCATGAAGTTCAACCAGGCCAAGTACAAGGTCCTGCACCTGGGTCAGGGCAATCCCAGGCACAAATATAGGTTGGGAGGAGAATGGCTAGAGAGCAGCCCCGAGGAGAAGGTCTTGGGGGTGTTGGTGGATGAGAACTCAACATGAGCTGGCAATGTGCACTGACAGCCCAGAAAGCCAACTGCATCCTGGGCTGCATCAAGAGAAGTGTGGCCAGCAGGTCAAGGGAGGTGATTCTACTCTGCTCTGGTGAGACTCCACCTGGAGTACTGTGTCCAGCTTTGGAGTCCTCAACACAGGAAGGACATGGACCTGTTGGAACGAGTCTAACGAAGGGCCACAAAGATGATCAGAGGGATGGAGCACCTCCCCTATGAAGACAGGCTGAGAGAGCTGGGGTTGTTCAGCCTGGAGAGGAGAAGGCTCTGGGGAGACCTCATAGCAGCCTTCCAATATCTGAAGGGAGCCTACAGGAGAGCCGGAGAGGGACTCCTTGTCAGGAAGTGTAGTGACAGGACAAGGGGTAATGGTTTTAAATTGGAAGAGGGGAGATTTAGATTAGATATTAGGAGGAAATTCTTTACTGTGAGGGTGGTGAGGCACTGGAACAGGTTGCCCAGGGAAGCTGTGGATGCCTTATCCCTGGAAGTTTTCAAGGCCAGGCTGAATGGGGCTTTGAGCAACCTGCTGTAGTGGAGGTGTCCCTGCCCAAGGCAGGGGGGT
>NW_027414526.1:0-10227 GCF_964106895.1 Numenius arquata
GGGGACGGGGGACGGGGGGGGACACACGACACCCCAGTTCTAAGGCAGCGGGGGGGGGGGGGGAGGCAAAACATCCCCCCCCCCCCATGATGGGGGGCAGCCAGACACCACCACCACCCCCCCCCCACCAGAAGGTGCTGGGTTGGGGGGGGGGGGGCTGAAGGCAGCGGTGAGGAAGGCTCCCCCCCCCCAACTCCTCCTCCTCCTCGGGGCTGTCGGTGACACCGAACCGGGACACACGTACCCCCCCCCCCCCTTTTTTATTTTTTGCTTTTCCAGTCTTTTTTTCCCCAAAATTTGGGGAGAGGGGGTTTGGGGGGGGGGAGGCGGCGTGGAGGAAATACCTGAGGTTCGGTGCAGAGCCAGCGCCGGGGGGGGGGGCACAGAAAAAGGCTGGGGGGGGGGGTGGGGGGGCGGATTCTGCTTCACGGATTAGATTTATTAGCAAAAAAAAATATCAAAAAATCGCTATTTTCAGTCCCATTATTTGGGGTTTTTTTTCGTTCGTTTGTTTTTTTTCCCCCGGATATAAATTGTCCTCAAAAAGCTCTAAAAAGTGAGATTATGGTGAAGATCAGGACCCCCTCCCCCCCCTCCTCGCCCCCCCCCCCCCGGGTTTTGGGGGAGAGAAAAAAAAAAAAAAAAAAAAACCAACAAAAAACCAAAAAATCCCCCAAAAACCCCCAAAAACCCAAACCCCGAAATCGCTAAGTTTTATATAGAATATATTAATACAAAAAATTCTGAGGGGGGGGGGGGAAGAGGAGGAGGAGGAGGAAGTGGGGGGGGGGAGGAAGCGAAGAGGCAGGAATAGGAGCAGCTCCAGGAGAATCTGGGCGCAGATTTACACACCCCAAACTCCCCCCCCCCGCCCCCCCCCCCAGGAACTGCGACGTTCAGCCCCTCCCCCCCCCCCAGGCACAGATGCCGATGGGGGGGGGGGGGTGTATGTGAAAAGGGGGGGGGAGGGGGGAAATTAATGAAAAAGTGCAATATTCACCTCCCACCCCCCCCCAAAAAAAAAAAATAAAACCAAAAACCTCTAAATCCTCTGCGGTTTATGGGGGGGGGGATTTCTCCAGCCCCCTGCCCATCCTTTAACGACACGGGGGGGGGTTTGGCCACGGTTCCACTCCCCCCCCCCCCCAAGCCGACGGCAGGTTGGATGGTTTAAAAACAAAAGATTAGACGTGGGGTTGGGGGGGGGGGTGTGTTTTTTTCCCCTTTCCCCCTCCCCAAAAATGGTAAAGGTGTTGGGGGGGGTGGGTCGCTGCCAGCCCCCGGGGGGGGGGGGAGGGGATTGGAGTGGGGGGGGTGGGGGGGTGTTTAATCGAGCAGGGAGGGCTCGGCCGGTCGGATAATGGTGGGCCGGTTCGGCGCGGCCGGGGGTCTTCGGCTGCAGAGAGAAGGGGGAACAGAGGGGTGAGGCTGGGCCGGGGGGGGGGACACGACACACGGTGGCACCCCCACTTATGGTGGGGGCTCCGCTCGAGGATACCCACCCCCCCCCCTCAGATCCCCCCCCCCAGAGCCACTGGGACACCGGCACCGGTCCCCTCTGTAGGGACTGGGAAAGGGGGGGGGGGGGGCAGGAGCCCCCACCCCAGGGAAAAAGGGGGGGGGGGGCTCCGAGCCCCAAAACCATGAGCTGCTGACTCCCCATGGAGGGGGGGTGTGGGGTGGGGGCTGTTCCCCCCCCCCCCTTGGGGGCATCGGGGTGCTCGGAAAAGCTCATCCCAAACTGAGGAATCAGCACTGGGGGGGGGGGGGTGGGTGGGCTGGAGACCCCCCCCTCCCTCCCTCTCTTCCCCCCCCCCCCCCCCGGGAATGGGGTGTCTTACCTGGGCACTCCCGGCGGGATGCCGGGGGGGATGCGAGCCGGCCGCGAGGGGATCTGAGGGGGGGCCGAGAAGGGGTCGTTATTAGCAGCGAAGATGTTCTGGGGTCCGGGCCTGGAAGGGATGGGGGGAGCGGTGAAAGAGGAAGAGGAGGAGGAGGAAGAGAGGAAGAAGGTCCCCCCACGGGGATGGGGATGAGGGGGGCCCAGGCGTTGGACCCCGGACGGCGGGCGGTCGCCCCGGTGGCAGGACGATGGAGGGGGGTCTGCGCTGCGGCGGGGGGCTGCGGGGGAGAGAGAAAAATATCAGGGGAGGGGGCGCCACCGGCTGTGCCCCCCCCCCCCCCCAAAGGAAACTTCCTCCCCCCCCCCCCAAAATCACAAGATGATGTGGGGTGGGAAGGGACCTTCTGGAGATCGTCCCCTCCAACCCCCACCAAGAGCAGGGGCACCCAGAGCAGGTCCCATCCAGGGGGGGTTGGGATGTCTCTGGATAAGGAGACCCCCCCCCACCTCTCTGGGCAGCCTCTGCCAGGGCTCTGCCACCCTCAAAATGGAGAAGTTCCTCCTCATGTTGAGATGGAACTTCCCATGGCCCAGTTCGTGCCCGTTCCCTCTTGTCCTGTCACTGGGCACCACTGGAAAAAGACTGGCCCCATCCTCCTGACCCCCACCATCGATGAGATCCCCCCTCAGTCTTCTCCAGACTCAAAAGCCCAAAGTCCCTCAGCCCTTCCTCATCACGGAGATCCTCCAGCCCCTCATCATCCTCCCAGTGCCCCCCTGGACCCTCCCCAGCAGTTCCCTGTCCTTCTGCAACTGGGGAACCCAATACTGGTCCCAGTGCTCCAGATGGGGCAGAGCAGAGGGGGAGGATGACCTCCCTTGAGGTTCTCCACGCTCTTCCTCATGCCCCCCAGGATGCCATCGGCCTCCTTGGCCACCAGGGCACGTTGGTGGCTCATGGTCACCCCGTTGTCCCCTGGGTCTTTCTCCTCAGAGCTGCTCCCCAGCAGGTCACCCCCAACCCGTCCTGGTCCATGGGGTGATTCCTCCCTGGGGAGGCATCACCCTACACTTGCCCTTCTTTCAGCCCTTCCTCAGCAGAGAGATCCTCCAGCCCCTCATCATCCTCCCAGCGCCCCCCTGGACCCTCCCCAGCAGTTCCCTGTCCTTCTCCAACTGGGGAACCCAATACTGGTCCCAGTGCTCCAGATGGGGCAGAGCAGAGGGGGAGGATGACCTCCCTTGAGGTTCTCCACGCTCTTCCTCATGCCCCCCAGGATGCCACCGGCCTCCTTGGCCACCACATTCGCTGGCTCATGGCCATCCTGTTGTCCACCAGGATCCAGAGGTCCTTTTCCTCGGAGCTGCTCTCCAGGAGGTCACCCCCAACCCGTCCTGGTCCGTGAGGTTATTCCTCCCCGGGGGGCGTGGGGGGCATCACCCCACACTCGCCCTTGGTGGAACTCCATCAGTTTTCCAATGAACCCGGGTTTCAAATCCTCTTTTATCCCTCTTAATTCCCACCGGGAATTCCCAATTCCCCGGTGACCTGTGAGCGGTGTTGGTTTGGAGCCAGGTGTCGTCCACGGGGGGCGGGACGGGGGTGGAGACGGTGCTGGTGCTGATGTCCCCGATGATGCTGAGGGCTTCCTTCAGCGCGTGGTACATCCGGAGCATCTCGTCCCGTCGCTGCGCCTGCTCGGCCGACTCCTCCATCAGGCTGCTCTGGTCGGCCGAGGAGTACAGGTAGGCCAGCAGCTCCGAGTGGATGAAATCCTTGGTCTGAAGGTGGCGGAGGGGGGGGGAGAAATTTAAAAAAAAAAAAAAAAAAAAAAAAGGAAGCCAAGATCAGACAACCCCCCCCCCCATCCAAAAAAAAAAAAAAACCCTGCCAACGCCGTGGGTCGGTGGGTGCAGGAGATGGGAGACGGAGGCAGCGGGGGATGAGGGACGTTCCTCTCGTGGAGCCCACCCCCACCCCGAGGCGTCGGAGGATTCGGCGTCTCCCGGAGCAGACGCCAAGAACCAAAGCTCCTCCTCGGGCACAAAAGCATAAAAATGAGAAGCCAAAGATGGTCAAATTCCACTGTTTGGCCCCAACACAGCCCCCTCTGATGCCCTCAGGGATGTCCAAGACGACTCCTCTGCTCCTCACCCCTGAGGAACCCCAAAATCCCCCTCCCCAGAAGGTCCCCTCCAAACAAAGAATCCAAAGATGGTCAAATTCCACTGTCTGGCCCCAACACAGCCCCCTCTGACGACCGTGGCGGGGGGGTCCAGGATGGTTCTTCTCCTCCACTGCCCACGAAGCTCCAAAATCCCCCTCCCCAGAAGGTCCCCTCCAAATGAAGAAGCTGAAGATCATCAAATCCCACTGTTTGGCCCCAACACAGCCCCCTCTGATGCCCACGGGGGGGGGGTCCGGGATGACTCCTCTGCTCCTCCGCTCCCTCTGGAACCCCAAAATCCCCAGAAGCCCCCACCACCACCACCACCACCACCCCCCCCCGGCGCGGCCACTCACGTTGTTGATCATGAGGTGCATTATGGTCTTTGGCATGAGGTCGCGGATGGACTTGTTGATGATGCCGACGTAGGAGTCGACGAGGTTGCGGATGGTCTCCACCTGCCGCTCCAGTTGAGGATCCATGGAGAAGGTGTTCTCCTGCGCCCCCTCCTCGCTCTCCGTCTGCTCAAGGCGGGGAAAGAGCGGGGAGCAAGTTACGGACCCGGCAAGAAGCCGCTCCCCACCCCCCCCTGCCCCCCCCTGCTCCCCCCCACCCCTCTCATCCTTTCCTGCGACACCAGGACATTTTCCAGGGTGTCCGAGCGCCCCGCTGGGACACCCCAGGCCCCAAAAGCCAAGAGCCCCCCCCCCCCCCAAGTCTGAAGCCTCCTCCGGCCACCTCTCCCCAGTTCTGGGCTCACAGCCCCCCCACGGCCAGCTCCGGGGTGGGGGAGACTCGGCCAAGTTTTTAGGGTCTTTGGGTTTTTTTGATGTTTTTCCGTTTACTTGGTCTTTCTCCGGGTAAACTCCCGCTCGGAGGAAGGAGGCTTTCCAGCTGTCCACGTCCTCCTGCGAGTCGCAGGCCAGCTCGATCTGCCGCAGGTCCTTGTACACGTTCCTGGGGGGGACGGAGCAGAGACAGGGGGTGAGGACCACGGCGGGGTGAGGACCATCAAGGGGTGAGGACCACGGGAGCTGAGGACTCTGGAGGGGCGAGGACCACAAAAGGGTGAGGACCATGAGGGGGTGAGGACCATCGAGGGGGTGAGGACCACTGAAGGGTGAGTACCACAGGGGCTGAGGACCATCAAGGGGTGAGGACCACGGGAGCTGAGGACTCTGGAGGGGCGAGGACCACAAAAGGGTGAGGACCATCGAGGGGGTGAGAACCATCAAGGGGTGAGGACTCTGGAGGGGCGAGGACCACAAAAGGGTGAGGACCATCGAGGGGGTGAGAACCACGGGGGCTGAGGACTCTGGAGGGGTGAGGACCACAAAAGGGTGAGGACCACGAGGGGGTGAGGACCATCGAGGGGGTGAGGACCACTGAAGGGTGAGTACCACAGGGGCTGAGGACCATCAAGGGGTGAGGACCACGGGAGCTGAGGACCCTGGAGGGGTGAGGACCACAGAAGGGTGAGGACCGTGGGGGTTGAGGACCATCAAGGGGTGAGGACCACGGCAAGGGTGAGGACTCTGGAGGGTTGAGGACCACAAAAGGGTGTGGACCACGAGGACTGAGGACCATCAAGGGGTGAGGACTCTGGAGGGGTGAGGACCACAAGGGGGTGGAGACCACAAGGGGGTGAGGACCATCGATGGGTGAGGACCACGAGGGTGTGAGGACCATGGAGGGGTTGAGGACCATCAATGGGTGAGGACCACAAGGGTGTTAGGACCACAGAGGTTGAGGACCATCAAGGGGTGAGGACCACAGGGGGAGTGAGGACTCTGGAGGGGTGAGGACCACAGCGGTTGAGGACCATCAAGGGGTGAGGACCATGGAGGGGTAAGGACCACAGAGGGGTGAGGACCATGGGGGTTGAGGACCATCAAGGGGTGAGGACCATGGAGGGGTGAGGACCACGGGGACAATCAGGAGGACCAGGGGACCCGGCCAGGCCTCCAGCACCATGAGCCCCCCAACGCCTGAAATCCCTCCAGAAGGTCTCTATCAATATCGGGAAGATGCTGCTTCCTCTGGAGAAATCCTGCCCCCGCCAAGATCCGGCCGAGGGAAGGGGAGACCATCGGCCCTTCCACCCCGGAGGTGACTGGAGGTTTGGGGGTGACTGGAGCCCCGCTGGCGGGATTTCGGGGGGGTCCCTGGCTCCCGCCCCCAGCCCCTACCTTTGCTCCGTGTTGAAGATGGCGAAGACGTGTTTGTTGGACATAAATCCCTTCTCCACGTCCCTGATTTTCAAATTATCCAAGGGCAACATGTATTTCTTCTCCTTCTCCTGCAAGAAGGGGCGAGAGAGAGGGATGAGAACGAGCAGGGCGGTTAATTAGCTAATTAATTAGCCATCCTGAGCGGGATGAAAACCCCGAGCCCTGGAAGCGCGGCGGGGATCGGAGCTGCTGGGAGGGGGAGGGACAGGGATTCCCTCACCCTCCCACCACGGAAGGGCCACCAAAACAGGCTTTTTTGGCCAATGGCACGTGGTGCCTTGGACCCAAGCCGAGAGCTTTAACGGGGACGGATCAATCCGACCCCCCCCTGGAGCCTCCCCCCGACTCGGCAGTGCCCCGGATTGCGGCTCCGGCACAAGGAGGGACCGTGAATCCCTCAGAAAGCCAAGGAGGTGTCCGGAAGCGCCAAAAAAACCACCGGAAAAAGGGATTTGTGACCCCCCCCCCGGTGCCCGGGCAGCCCCCAGGAACGCTGCCAGCCCTGGGCCGGCTCCATCGGAGCCCACCACATCGGCGCCGGGGGGAACCGGGAATTTTTCCCCATTGGAGGGGATGGATGGACAGACAGACAGATGGATGGAAGAAGGGATGGAAGGAAGGATGGATGGATGGAGGGAGAGACAGATGGATGGAAGGAGGAAGGGATGGATGGATGGATGGATGGATGGAGGGAAGGAGGGATGGACGGAGAGATAGATGGATGGACAGATGGATGGAGGGAGGGAGGAAGAGAGGGATGGATGGACAGATGGATGGACAGAAGGAGGGATGGATGGACAGATGGATGGATGGATGGAGGGAGGGATGCATGGACTGAGGGATGGATGGATGGAGGGGAGGAGGGATGGATGGAGGGATGGACGGAGGGACAGATGGACGGACAGATGGGTGGAGGGAGGGAAGGAGGGATGGACGGAGGGTGAGACAGATGGATGGATGGATGGAGGGAGGGATGGAGGGATGGAGGGAGGGATAGATGGATGGACAGATGGATGAATGGACGGAGGGATGGAGGGATGGATGAACAGATAGATGGACAGACAGATGGATAGAGGGAGGGATGGACGGACAGATGGATGGAGGGAGGGAAAGAGGGATGGACGGAGGGTGAGACAGATGAATGGATGGAGGGATGGAGGGATGGATGAACAGATGGATGGACAGACAGATGGATGGATGGAGGGGAGGAGGGATGGACAGATGGATATACGGACAGATGGATGGATGGATGGATGGATGGAGGGAGGGAGGGATGGACGGAGGGTGAGACAGACGGATGAATGGATGGAGGGATGGATGAACAGATGGATGGACAGAGAGATGAATGGAGGGGAGGAGGGATGGACAGATGGATGGACGGATGGATGGACGGATGGAGGGATGGACGGAGGGTGAGACAGGCAGACAGATGGAGGGACGGACGGACGGACGGAGGGAGGGAAGGAGCCGGGGCCTCGCGGTCGGCGCGCAGGCTGGAGAGGCCGCTCCCCGGCGGCGCCGAGGGGCCACCCAGCCGAGCGGCTGCCGCAAACGCCACATCTGGAACCGTTTAAGCCCCGGCTCCGGCTCCCGCTTTGTCTCCAGATGCCGCGCGCACGGTCCCAAAAAGTGACGTTCGCCTTTGTAGAAGAGGCCACGAACCCAGAGCCTTCCCCCCCCCCCGCCCCCCCTTCCCCCTTCCACACTCCTCCTCATGATTTCCTGAAAAACCCACAACTTTTTTTTTTTTACTTTTTTTTTTCCCCTTTTTTTTTTTTTGCCTTTTTTTTTTTTTTTTTTTTTTTTTCCCTCTTTCCAGCCTGGATTCGGTCGCGAGGACTTTGCCACGTCAGAAGAGAGACAAAGCAGTTTTCCTTTTCGCCCCCATCGGGCTTCTCTCCCTTATTAAAAGCGACAAAAAAAAAAAAAACCCAAAAAAAAAAAAACCCCAATACTTTAAAAAAAAAAAAAAAACAAAACCAACTTCCAAGAAAAAAAAAAAAATAAAAAAAATGAAGAAATCCGGGATGGAAAAGCCCCGCGGATGCCGGAGACTCCAGCCCAGCCTGCCCAGTGTTCAGACTACCTGTTCAGGAGGGTTTAACGTTGTACAGTAGTCTGCACATTGGTTAGATCGGGTTTGGCCGAGCAGCGCCCGCCAGCAGCCCCCCAGGTAAGGCAGAGAGGGGGGGAGGTGTGTGGGAAGGGAGGGGGGTCAGGGATCGGGCCCCCTTCCCTTCCCTCCCCCCCCCCCCTTCCCCTTTTTAGGGCAAATTAATTTGATTTTTTTGGCCCCGGCTCGTGGGTTTGGTTTTTTTTTTTTGCCTTTGGGGTGCGGGAGGGTAGAACCGAGCCCGGCATCGGGGAGGCAAGACACCCCCCCCCCCCCCCCCCAAAAAAAACCAAACACCCCCACCCCCCCCACCCGGGTGCTGGTTTAGCGGTTCTCGGCAGTTCATATTTTAATGGGGGGGGTGTTTTTTCGGGGGGGGGGGGGGGGCGCAGGGAGAGGCGGGCTGGCAGCAGACAGAGCCCCCATTCATCCCTGGGGCGGCTGGTTCTCATTAACCCGCCGCCGAGGGGCCAGACGTGCCCCCCCCTTCTACCCCCCCACCCCGAGAGGCCTCTGTGCAGGAAACTTGGGGGGGGGGGCACCAGCAGATTCTGATGCGGGGGGGGGGGGGGCGCAAAACACGCCGGGGGGGGGGAATTTATCAGCTCAACATCTTCCCTTCTCTTTTTAGATTGAAAAAGGGGGCTGGGGTGGGTTGGTTTTTTTTTTTTTGGGGGGGGGGGGGAGCGACATTCACCTTCACTCGCTTGGAAGAGAAAGGATGGACAAAGGATGGGGGGGGGGGCTTCATCCTATGCCCCCCCCCCCCTCCCCGTCCAGGCCCCCCCCCCCCCCCCAGGGAAATAAAAACTTGTGTTCACGTCTCCTTTTTCTGACCCTCGTGCTGGGCTGGGGGGAGGCGACGGCCCCTCTGAACCCCTCCTTTATGTGTGTGTGTGTGTCCCCCCCCAAACCCCCCCACCCTGAGAGCCATTTCCCCCCCGTCCCGTCCCGTCCCCCCCCCCCCGACCCCGCAGCATCTGGGGGGGGTGACGTAAGGGGAAAGGCGAGATGGGATTTTTCAGACTGTGGGGGCGGAAATGCTGGAAAATCTGAAATATGAAAGCGGGGCGGCCCAGACCACGATGCCGGGGTGGGGGTGGGGGGGAGATACTGGCTCCGGACCCCCCCCCACCCCCCCCCCGGGGCAGCTCTGACCAGGGAGGATGGAGCCCAAAGGAACGGCTGTGGGTTTGAGCCGTGAAATGTCATTTCCAGGTCGGGGAGTGGGATTTGAGACCCCGAGAGAAGCAGCGGCCCCTTCCCAGACCCCCAGCGGGGGGGCAAGAAGGGACCGGGGGGGGGGTAAGAAGGGACCAGGGGGGGTAAGAAGGGACCTGGGGGGGGTAAGAAGGGACCAGGGGGGGACAAGAAGGGACCCGGGGGGGTAAGAAGGGACCAGGGGGGGACAAGAAGGGACCGGGGGGACAAGAAGGGACCCGGGGGGGGTAAGAAGGGACCGGGGGGGTAAGAAGGGACCTGGAGGTGACAAGAAGGGACCCGGGGGGGGGGTAAGAAGGGACCTGGGGGGGACAAGAAGGGACCCGGGGGGGGTAAGAAGGGACCTGGGGGGGGGGGTAAGAAGGGACCTGGAGGGGACAAGAAGGGACCCGGGGGGGGGGTAAGAAGGGACCTGGGGGGGACAAGAAGGGACCCGGGGGGGGGTAAGAAGGGACCTGGGGGGGTAAGAAGGGACCTGGGGGGTCCCAGCACCCAGAAACCCCAGGAGAGGAGGGAATGGGGTTTGGGGGGTGGCAATGGAGGGGGGACAGGGGGTGGTTGGGCACAAGAGAGGGTGCAGTGACACCCCCCCCCCAAAACGCACCCAGCTCCTGCTGGGCTTCAGGCATAAACCACACACCCTCACCCCCA
>NW_027414527.1:0-14701 GCF_964106895.1 Numenius arquata
ACCCTTTTCTTCCCCTCCCCCCCCTCCCCCCCTCCGCCCCTCCCCCCTCCCCCCCGTCCCCTCCCCCCTCCCCCCCCCATGTAGCCCCCCCTCCTCCCCTCCCCCCATGTCCCCTCCCCCTCCCTCCCCTCCCCCTCCGCCCCTCCCCCTCTCCCCCTCTCCCCTCCCCCCCATCCCCAATATCCCCTCCCCCATCCCTCTCTCCCCTCCCCCCCGTCCCCATGTCCCCTCCCACATCCCCTCCCCCTCCCCCACCCCCTCCTCCCCTCCCCCCATGTCCCCTCCCCTCCCCCCCTCCCCCCCCCTCCCTCTCTCCCTCCCCCCCTGTCCCCATGTCCCCTCCCCCACCCCCTCCCCCCCTCCCCCTCCCCCTCTCTCCCCTCCCCCCCCATCCCCAATATCCCCTCCCCCACCCCCACGTCCCCTCCCCCCATGTCCCCCCCTCCCCTCCCCCCTCCGCCCCTCCCCCCCTCCCCCATCCCTCTCTCCCCTCCCCCCCTCCCCCCATGTCCCCTCCCCCATCCCCTCCCCCTCCTCCTCTCTCCCCTCCCCCCATCCCCAATATCCCCTCCCCCACCCCCACATCCCCTCCCCCCATGCCCCCTCCCCTCCCCCCTCCCTCCCTCCCCCCTCCCTCTCTCCCCTCCCCCCCTCCCCCATGTCCCCTCCCCCATCCCCTCCCCCTCCCCCTCTCCCTTTCTCCTCTCCCCCCATCCCCACATCCCCTCCCCCCATGTCCCCCCCCCCCCCTCCCCCCTCCGCCCCTCCCCCCCTCCCCCCTCCCCCATCCCTCTCTCCCCTCCCCCCCTGTCCCCATGTCCCCTCCCCCCATGTCCCCTCCCCCATCCCCTCCCCCTCCCCCTCTCCCTCTCTCCCCTCCCCCCCATCCCCAATATCCCCTCCCCCACCCCCCTCCCCTCCCCTCCCCCCTCCCCCCACCGCCCCTCCCCCACCTCAGCACCACCACGTGTCCCTCCGTCCCCACGGCCACGTCCCCCGGCCCCTCCCCCGTCAGGTCCAGCCCCGCGTCCAGCGCCGTCCCGAAGAACCGCAGCCCCGGGGCCACCGAGGCCCCCGACACCCGCTGAGGGACCCGGGACATCGGCACCTCCATGGCCCCTCGGGGTCCCCATGATGTCCCCTCAATGTCCCCATGATGTCCCCTCAATGTCCCCTCAATGTCCCCATGATGTCACCTCAGTGTCCCCTCAATGTCCCCATGATGTCCCCTCCATGTCCCCACGATGTCCCCACGATGTCCCCTCAATGTCCCCTCAATGTCCCCTTGGTGTCCCCTCAATGTCCCCATGATGTCCCCTCAATGTCCCCATGGTGTCCCCTCGATGTCCCCATGATGTCCCCATGGTGTCCCCATGATGTCACCTCAGTGTCCCCATGGTGTCCCCTCGATGTCCCCATGGTGTCCCCTTGGTGTCCCCATGGTGTCCCCATGATGTCCCCTTGATGTCCCCTCGATGTCCCCTCAGTGTCCCCACGGTGTCCCCATGGTGTCCCCTTGATGTCCCCATGGTGTCCACTCAATGTCCCCTCAATGTCCCCTCAATATCCCCTTGGTGTCCCCTTGATGTCCCCATGGTGTCACCTCAGTTTCCCCATGATGTCCCCTTAGTGTCCCCTTGATGTCCCCATAATTTCCCTTTGGTGTCCCCTTGGTGTCCCCTTGATGTCCCCATGGTGTCCCCTCAATGTCCCCGTGGTGCCCCCTTGATGTCCCCATGGTGTCCCCTTGATGTCCCCATGGTGTCCCCTCAATGTCCCCATGATGTCCCCATGGTGTCCCCTTGATGTCCCCTGGGTGTCCCCTCAATGTCCCCTTGGTGTCCACTCAATGTCCCCATGGTGTCACCTCAGTGTCCCCTCGATGTCCCCATGGTGTCCCCTCGGTGTCCCCTCAATGTCACCTTGATGTCCCCATGGTGTCCCCTCAATGTCCCCATGGTGTCCCCATGATGTCCCCTTGGTGCCCCCTCAATGTCCCCTCAATGTCCCCATGGTGTCCCCTCAGTGTCCCCTCGATGTCCCCTCGTTGCCCCCTCAATGTCCCCTTGATGTCCCCATGGTGTCCCCTCAATGTCCCCATGGTGTCCCCTCAATGTCCCCTTGGTGTCCACTCAATGTCCCCTTGATGTCCCCATGGTGTCCCCTCGATGTCCCCTCGATGTCCCCATGATGTCACCTCAATGTCCCCTCCATGTCCCCATGATGTCCCCATGATGTCCCCATGATGTCCCCTTGATTTCCCCTCAGTGTCCCCTTGGTGTCCCCATGATGTCCCCTTGGTGTCCCCTCAATGTCCCCTCAATGTCCCCATGATGTCCCCTTGGTGCCCCCTCAATGTCCCCTCAATGTCCCCATGATTTCCCTTTGGTGTCCCCTTGGTGCCCCCTTGATGTCCCCATGATGTCCCCATGATGTCCCCTTGGTGTCCCCTTGGTGTCCCCTCAATGTCCCCATGGTGTCCCCATGATGTCCCCATGGTGTCCCCTTGGTGTCCCCTTGATGTCCCCTTGGTGTCCCCTTGGTGTCCACTCAATGTCCCCTCAATGTCCCCATGATGTCCCCATGTGTCCCCACGATGTCCCCGCGGTGTCCCCAAGGTCCCACCTGGCTGTAGTGGGGCTGCACCCCCCCCGCTGTCCCCGAGAAGACGTAGATGGCCCCACGTTCCTCGTCCTCCAGTGGCGCCCCCACGGCCACCTCGGGGAGCCCGTCCCCGTCCAGGTCCCCCGTTGTCACCAGCGCCGCCCCGAATCGTCCCAGGGGGTGACCTGGGGACCCCCCCAATTCCCCGCTGCCCTCCAGCCTCCCCTGTGTCCCCACCCCCCCCCCGGGACACCCCCGGCTGTCACCTCCTGCCGTGGGGCACCCCCGGGTGGTGCCACCTCGCTCAGCCCCTCTCCCGGGGGGAGGTGACACCCCCCGGTGTCCCCAAGGTTCCCCGTGTCCCCAAAGGTCCTGGTGTCCCCAAAGGTCCTGGTGTCCCCAAGGGCTTTGGTGTCCCCAAGGGTCCCCGTGTCCCTGAGGGTCCCCGTGTCCCCCAAAGGTCCTGGTGTCCCCAAGGGTCCCCATCTCCCCAAGGGTCCTGGTGTCCCCAAGGGTCCCCATGTCCCCAAAGGCTTTGATGTCCCCAAGGGTCCTGGTGTCCCCAAGGATCCTGATGTCCCCAAGGGTCCCCATCTCCCCGAGGGTCCTGGTGTCCCCAAGGGTCCCCATGTCTCCAAAGGTCCCGGTGTCCCCAAGGGTCCCCATGTCTCCAAGGGCTTTGGTGTCCCCAAGGGTCCCCGTGTCCCCAAAGGTCCTGGTGTCCCCAAGGGTTCTGATGTCCCCAAGGGTCCCCATCTCCCCAAGGGTCCTGGTGTCTCCAAGGGCTTTGGTGTCCCCAAGGGTCCCCATGTCTCCAAGGGCTTTGATGTCCCCAAAGGTCCTGGTGTCCCCAAGGGTCCCCATGTCCCCAAAGGCTTTGATGTCCCCAAGGGCTTTGGTGTCCCCAAGGGTCCCCATCTCCCCAAGGTTCCCCATGTCTCCAAGGGCTTTGATGTCCCCAAGGGTCCCCGTGTCCCCAGAGATGGTGATGTCCCCAAAGGTCCTGGTGTCCCCAAGGGTCCCTGTGTCCCTAAGGGTCCTGATGTCCCCAAGGGTCCTGGTGTCCCCAGAGGCTTTGGTGTCCCCAAGGTTCCCCATCTCCCCAAGGTTCCTGGTGTCCCCAAGGGCTTTGGTGTCCCCAAAGATCCCCATGTCCCCAAGGGTCCCCATCTCCCCAAGGGTCCTGGTGTCCCCAAAGGTCCTGGTGTCCCCAAGGGTCCCTGTGTCCCCAAAGGTCCTGGTGTCCCCAAGGGTCCCCATCTCCCCAAGGGTCCCCATGTCCCCCAAGGGCTTTGGTGTCCCCAAGGCTCCCCATGTCCCCAAGGGTCCTGGTGTCCCCAAAGGTCCTGGTGTCCCCAAGGGCTTTGATGTCCCCAAAGATCCCCATGTCCCCAAGGGTCCCCATGTCTCCAAGGGCTTTGATGTCCCCAAAGGCTTTGGTGTCCCCAAGGGTCCCCATCTCCCCAAGGGTCCTGGTGTCCCCCGGGGTGGTGATGTCCCCAAGGTTCCCCGTGTCCCCAAAGGTCCTGGTGTCCCCAAGGGCTTTGATGTCCCCAAGGGTCCCCGTGTCCCCAAGGATCCTGGTGTCCCCAAGGGTCCCCATCTCCCCAAGGGTCCCGGTGTCCCCAAGAGTCCCCATGTCCCCAAGGGTCCCCGTTGTCCCCAAGGTTCCCCGTTGTCCCCTTACCTCTTGCCATCGGTAGACGAGCACCCTCCCCCCGCGTCGCCCGTCGTAGAAGGTGGGTGCCCCCACCAGCAGGGCCACCGTCACCCCCTCCTGGTCCAGGGCCCCCAGGGTGGCCCCAAAGTAGGACCCCACCTGCGGGTGGGTAGGTGACACCCGTGTCACCACCACGGAAGGGGACACCCAAAGGTTCCCCAACCCCTCACCCCACCCCACCCCCTCCCAAAACCCCTCCCCCATCCCCGTACCTGCTCCCCGGGGAGGGTCTGAAGGACCTGCCACCTCCCGGTGGCTTCTGGGACCTCGAAGAGGACAACGGCCCCCACGTGACGGTGACGGGGGGCACCAGTGGCCACCAGCGCCCGCCCGGGGACACGCAACCCGGCCACCGCGTAACCTGGGGGGGGGGGGGGGGGAGGGGACACGGGTCACCACGGGGGGGGAGGGGAGGGCACCCCACGGCCCTCAAGATTGGGGGGGGGGTCACCGGGGTCGAGGTGGGCCCCCGGGTGACGTCACCGGGGTCACCTTCTCCCATCGTGGTCCCGTCAACCCCCCCCCAACTGGGCTCCCACCACATTTAGCCCCTCCCCCCACATTCCCCACCCCTCCCCCCAAGCTGTGACCCCTCCCCCCAAGACTGGGACCCCCAAAAACTGCCCCTCCCCCTCATTAACCCCTCCCATCCACGATCCCACCACCCCCAACTGGAGTCCCACCACCACCACCTTCTCCCGTCACCCCCCAACTGGGCTCCACCACCTTCACCCCTCCCCCCACCACTCCCACCCCTCCCCCACCCCCTCCCTCACCCCTCCCCCATTCCTTCACCCCCCTCCTCCCCCATTAACCCCTCCCCCCCACGATCCCACCACCCCCAACTGGGGTCCCACCACCACCACCTTCTCCCGTCACCCCCCAACTGGGCTCCCACCACCTTCACCCCTCCCCCCACATTCCCCACCCCTCCCCCACCCCCTTCCTCACCCCTCCCCCACTCCTTCACCCCCCTCCTCCCCCATTAACCCCCTCCCCACCATGATCCCATCACCCCCAACTGGAGTCCCACCACCACCACCTTCTCCCGTCACCCCCCAACTGGGCTCCCACCACCTTCACCCCTCCCCCCACATTCTCTACCCCTCCCCCACCCCTCCCCCACCCCAAAAAAAATCCCCCCCTCCCCCCCCTCACCCAGATACGCGTCCGTCACGTTCTCCTCCAACGAGGGACTGGCCACGAAGGTCTCCTTCCCAGTCTCTTCCATCTCCACCAACCCCCCGGCCCAGTTATCGGCCCCCACCGCCCCCGTCAACCGGCGACCCTGATTTTGGGGGGGGGGGGGGGGTGTGTCACGTGATGGGGGTTGGGGACACCCCACCCCCTCCCCCAAGCCCCCCCCTTTTGATGTCCTACATGGGCCACCTCCAGGCTCATCCCGGTGGAGGAAAGTTCCAGGTGGAACCGGTTCAAGTCGCTGGTGCCTAAAAAAAATAAAAAAAAAGGGGTCAAAAAGGAGGGGGGGAGGGGTGGGGGGTGGGGTGGGGGATGGTGATGACGTCACCTTCGATGTCATAAATCTTGGCCTGGATCTCCCGGAAAAGATCCCGGAGTTTTTCGAAGTTCTCCAGGACTTTGACGAATTCGGAGCTGGGGCTGGAGGCGAATTGGCTCAGGTAGAGGCGGGTGTCGGGGGTCCCGAAGTTGTTGCCCACCTGGTGGGGGAGGGACGGGGGGGGGGGGGGGGGGAGGGGCAGAGAAAGGTGGGGGGGAGGGGCGTCTGTCTAAATATGGGGGGGTGGGGGAGGGGTGGGTCCATCCATCCCCCCGTGGAGAGCATCAACACGGAGGAGATCGGGTCAACCCAAGGGGGGAGGGGAATTTGGGGACAGCCGGGGGTGGGGGAGGGGTAGGGGGAGGGGTATAGTGGGGGGAGGGGCATCTGTCTAAATATGGGGGGGTGGGGGAGGGGTGGGTCCATCCATCCCCCCTGTGGAGAGCATCAACGGAGGCGGTTGGGTCAACCCGAGGGGGGAGGGGAACTTGGGGACAGCTGGGGGTGGGGGAGGGGCGGAGGGGGGATGGGGGGGGAGGGGCAGAGAAGGGGGGGGAGGGGCATCTGCCTAAATATGGGGGGGTGGGGGAGGGGTGGGTCCATCCATCCCCCCCGTGGAGAGCATCAACACGGAGGCGGTTGGGTCAACCCAAGGGGGGAGGGGAATTTGGGGACAGCCGGGGGTGGGGGAGGGGCGGAGAGGGGATGGGGGGGGAGGGGCAGAGAAGGGGGGGGAGGGGCATCTGTCTAAATATGGGGGGGTGGGGGAGGGGTGGGTCCATCCATCCCCCCGTGGAGAGCATCAACACGGAGGCGGTTGGGTCAACCCAAGGGGGGAGGGGAATTTGGGGACAGCCGGGGGTGGGGGAGGGGCGGAGAGGGGATGGGGGGGGAGGGGCAGAGAAGGGGGGGGAGGGGCATCTGTCTAAATATGGGGGGGTGGGGGAGGGGTGGGTCCATCCATCCCCCCCGTGGAGAGCATCAACACGGAGGTGGTTGGGTCAACCCGAGGGGGGAGGGGAATTTGGGGAAAGCCGGGGGTGGGGGAGGGGAGGGGGAAGGATGGGGGGAGGGGAGGGGGGTGGGGGTGGGGGGAGGGGCATCTGTCTAAATATGGGGGGGTGGGGGAGGGGTGGGTCCATCCATCCCCCCATGGAGAGCATCAATGGAGGCGGTTGGGTCAACCCAAGGGGGGAGGGGAATTTGGGGACAGCCGGGGGTGGGGGAGGGGCGGAGGGGGGATGGGGGGGGAGGGGCAGAGAAGGGGGGGGAGGGGCATCTGCCTAAATATGGGGGGGGGAGGGGTGGGTTCATCCATCCCCCCTCCCCCCCGACCCCCATGGAGACCGTCATGGAGGCGGTTGGGTCAACCCAAGGGGGGAGGGGAACTTGGGGACAGCTGGGGGTGGGGGAGGGGAGGGGGAGGGATGGGGGGAGGGGAGGGGGTGGGAGGGGGAAGGGGGGGGAGGGGCGAGGGATGACCTCACCCCGATGATGTAACGGATGATGTCACGCTCATTGGCCTCCCGGACGCTGCCGTTGTCTTTGTCGGTGGCGTCGCCGTCGGTGATGAGGATGAGGACCCGCTTGGCCCCCGCCCGCGCCCCCGCCTCGGGGGTGAAGATGTTGTGGCTGTGGGGCGGGATGTGGGGCGGGATGTGGGGCGGGATGTGGGGCAGAGAAGGGGAGGAGACGGGGACAAGGTGGGGTACAAGGAGGTGGTTCTGGTGATGTTGGGTGGGATGTGGGGCACAAAAAGGGGATGTGGGGTGGGACATGGGGTGAGATGTGGGGTGGGATGTGGGGCAGGGTGTGGGGCGGGATGTGGGGCGGGATGTGGGGCAGAGAAGGGCAGGAGGTAGGGACAAGGTGGGGTACAAGGAGGTGGTTCTGGTGATGTTGGGTGGGATGTGGGGCAGAAAAAGGGGATGTGGGGCAGGATGTGGGGCAGGACGTGGGGTGGGATGTGGGGCAGGGTGTGGGGCAGGATGTGGGGCAGGGTGTGGGGCGGGATGTGGGGCGGGATGTGGGGCAGAGAAGGGGAGGAGGTAGGGACAAGGTGGGGTACAAGGAGGTGGTTCTGGTGATGTTGGATGGGACGTGGGGCACAAAAAGGGGATGTGGGGCAGGATGTGGGGCAGGACGTGGGGTGGGATGTGGGGCAGGGTGTGGGGCAGGATGTGGGGCAGGGTGTGGGGCAGGATGTGGGGCGGGATGTGGGGCAGGGTGTGGGGCAGAGAAGGGGAGGAGATGGGGACAAGGTGGGGTACAAGGAGGTGGTTCTGGTGGTGTTGGGTGGGATGTGGGGCACAAAAAGGGGATGTGGGGCGGGATGTGGGGCAGGATGTGGGGCAGGATGTGGGGCAGGGTGTGGGGCGGGGTGTGGGGCAGGATGTGGGGCAGAGAAGGGGAGGAGACGGGGACAAGGTGGGGTACAAGGAGGTGGTTCTGGTGATGTTGGGTGGGATGTGGGGCACAAAAAGGGGATGTGGGGCAGGACGTGGGGCGGGATGTGGGGCAGGGTGTGGGGCGGGATGTGGGGCAGGGTGTGGGGCAGGGTGTGGGGCAGGATGTCGGGCAGAGAAGGGGAGGAGACGGGGACAAGGTGGGGTACAAGGAAGTGGTTCTGGTGATGTTGGGTGGGATGTGGGGCACAAAAAGGGGATGTGGGGCAGGATGTGGGGCAGGACGTGGGGCGGGATGTGGGGCGGGATGTGGGGCAGGGTGTGGGGTTGGATGTCGGGCAGAGAAGGGGAGGAGACGGGGACAAGGTGGGGTACAAGGAGGTGGTTCTGGTGATGTTGGGTGGGATGTGGGGCACAAAAAGGGGATGTGGGGTGGGACATGGGGTGAGATGTGGGGTGGGATGTGGGGCAGGGTGTGGGGCGGGATGTGGGGCGGGATGTGGGGCAGAGAAGGGCAGGAGGTAGGGACAAGGTGGGGTACAAGGAGGTGGTTCTGGTGATGTTGGGTGGGACGTGGGGCACAAAAAGGGGATGTGGGGCAGGGTGTGGGGCAGGATGTGGGGCAGGGTGTGGGGCAGGGTGTGGGGCAGAGAAGGGGAGGAGATGGGGACAAGGTGGGGTACAAGGAGGTGGTTCTGGTGATGTTGGGTGGGATGTGGGGCACAAAAAGGGGATGTGGGGCAGGATGTGGGGCAGGACGTGGGGCGGGATGTGGGGCAGGGTGTGGGGCAGGGTGTGGGGCAGAGAAGGGGAGGAGACGGGGACAAGGTGGGGTACAAGGAGGTGGTTCTGGTGATGTTGGGTGGGATGTGGGGCACAAAAAGGGGATGTGGGGCAGGGTGTGGGGCAGGGTGTGGGGTGAGATGTGGGGCAGGGTGTGGGGCAGGGTGTGGGGCAGGGTGTGGGGCAGAGAAGGGCAGCAGACGGGGACCAGGTGGGGGCAGAGGGAGGTGACGAAGGTGAGGTTGGGTGGGATGTGGGGCGCTTGCGGGGCAGAGAAGGGGGATGTGGGGCGGGATGTGGGGCGGGATGTGGGGTGGGATGTGGGGCAGGGTGTGGGGCGGGATGTGGGGCAGAGAAGGGGAGGAGACGGGGACAAGGTGGGGTACAAGGAGGTGGTTCTGGTGATGTTGGGTGGGATGTGGGGCACAAAAAGGGGATGTGGGGCAGGATGTGGGGCAGGACGTGGTGCGGGATGTGGGGCAGGGTGTGGGGCAGGATGTGGGGCAGGATGTGGGGCAGGATGTGGGGCAGAGAAGGGGAGGAGATGGGGACAAGGTGGGGTACAAGGAGGTGGTTCTGGTGATGTTGGGTGGGATGTGGGGCACAAAAAGGGGATGTGGGGCAGGATGTGGGGCAGGACGTGGGGCGGGATGTGGGGCAGGGTGTGGGGCGGGATGTGGGGCGGGATGTGGGGCAGAGAAGGGGAGGAGGTAGGGACAAGGTGGGGTACAAGGAGGTGGTTCTGGTGATGTTGGGTGGGATGTGGGGCACAAAAAGGGGATGTGGGGCGGGATATGGGGTGAGATGTGGGGCGGGATGTGGGGCAGGGTGTGGGGCAGGGTGTGGGGCGGGATGTGGGGCAGGGTGTGGGGCAGAGAAGGGCAGCAGACGGGGACCAGGTGGGGGCAGAGGGAGGTGATGACGGTGAGGTTGGATGGGATGTGGGGCGCTTGCGGGGCAGAGAAGGGGGATGTGGGGCGGGATGTGGGGCGGGGTGTGGGTCCGCTATGGGGCAGGGTGTGGGGCAGGGAGCTCACGTGACGTAGGCGATGGCTTTGAAGGTGTCCGTCAGACTCCCGAGTTGCTCGAGGTCCCGGAAAAGCTCCCGGGGCCGGGGCCGGGCGGCGAAATCCTTCAACGTGAACTGGGTGCGGATCTTGTCCGAGAACTGCACGGCCCCGAACTGCCCCATAGATGGGGGTCGCTATGGGGCAGGACCCATAGATCGCCCCATAGATTGCCCCACAGATCCCCCCATGGGCCCCATAGAGCCGCCCATAGACCCATAGAGCCCACGGAACCCTGAGATTCTATGGGACAGGAGCCCGAATGAGAACTGCACGGCCCCGAACTGCCCCATAGATGGGGGTCGCTATGGGGCAGGACCCATAGATCGCCCCACAGATCCCCCCATGGGCCCCATAGAGCCGCCCATAGACCCATAGATCCCCCAATGGGCCCCATAGAGCCCATAGAGCCCATGAAACCCCGAGATTCTATGGGGCAGGAGCCCGAATGAGAACTGCAGGGCCCCGAACTGCCCCATAGATGGGGGTCGCTATGGGGCAGGACCCATAGATCGCCCCATAGATCCCCCCATGGGCCCCATAGATCCCCCAATGGGCCCCATAGATCCCCCAATGGGCCCCTTAGAGCCCATAGAGCCCATGAAACCCCGAGATTCTATGGGGCAGGAGCCCAAATGAGAACTGCAGGGCCCCGAACTGCCCCATAGATGGGGTGCGCTATGGGGCAGGACCCATAGATCGCCCCATAGATTGCCCCACAGATCCCCCCATGGGCCCCATAGATCCCCCAATGGGCCCCATAGAGCCGCCCATAGACCCATAGAGCCCATAGAGCCCATGGAACCCCGAGATTCTATGGGGCAGGAGCCCGAATGAGAACTGCAGGGCCCCGAACTGCCCCATAGATGGGGTGCGCTATGGGGCAGGACCCATAGATCGCCCCATAGATTGCCCCACAGATCCCCCCATGGGCCCCATAGATCCCCCAATGGGCCCCATAGAGCCGCCCATAGACCCATAGAGCCCATAGAGCCCACAGAACCCCGAGATTCTATGGGGCAGGAGCCCGAATGAGAACTGCAGGGCCCCGAACTGCCCCATAGATGGGGGTCGCTATGGGGCAGGACCCATAGATCGCCCCATAGATCCCAGGACCCACGTGGATGGAGGAGTTCTCCAGCTTCTCCATGGTGTCCACCATGAAATCCCGGACGGTCCTGAACTGCTGGGAGTTGATGCTGCTGGAGCCGTCGAAGAGGAAGACGAGATCGACCAATCCCTGGAGGCAGCCTGGGGGGGGGGAGGGGCAAGGTGTGGGGCAGGATGTGGGGCAGGTTGTGGGGCAGGATGTGGGGCAGGGGGGGCAGAAGGTGACGTCGTTATGGGGCACGTCAACAACGTGGTCAACCGTCGTGGTCTTGATGGGTCAACCCTCATCGTGGGGAGGTCGATGTGTGGGGCGGGGTGTGGGGCAGGGTGTGGGGCGGGGTGTGGGGCAGGGTGTGGGGCAGGGTGTGGGGCAGGATGTGGGGCAGGGGGGGCAGAAGGTGACGTCGTTATGGGGCACGTCAACAATGTGATCAACCGTCGTGGTCTTGATGGGTCAACCATCAAGGAGGAAAGGTGGACGTGTGGGGCAGGGTGTGGGGCGGGGTGTGGGGCGGGATGTGGGGCAGGATGTGGGGCAGGATGTGGGGCAGGGTGTGGGGCAGGGGGGGCAGAAGGTGACGTCGTTATGGGGCACGTCAACAATGTGGTCAACCATCATGGTCTTGATGGGTCAACCGTCATCGTGGGGAGGTCGATGTGTGGGGCGGGGTGTGGGGCAGGGTGTGGGGCAGGGTGTGGGGCAGAGTGTGGGGCAGGGTGTGGGGCAGGGTGTGGGGCGGGATGTGGGGCAGGGGGGGCAGAAGGTGACGTCGTTATGAGGCACATCAACAACGTGGTCAACCGTCGTGGTCTTGATGGGTCAACCGTCATCGTGGGGAGGTCGATGTGTGGGGCGGGGTGTGGGGCAGGGTGTGGGGCGGGGTGTGGGGCAGGGTGTGGGGCAGGGTGTGGGGCGGGGTGTGGGGCAGGATGTGGGGCAGGGGGGGCAGAAGGTGACGTCGTTATGGGGCACGTCAACAACGTGGTCTTCACGGTCAATCGTCATGGTCTTGATGGGTCAACCATGAATGTGTGGGGCAGGATGTGGGGCAGGATGTGGGGCAGGATGTGGGGCAGAGGGGTTGGGGGGCAGGGAATGGGGCCCCTCACCTTGGTAGCCGGGGGCCAGGACGCCGTGGGGCCGCAGTTGTGGGTCCAGGAGGAGGCAGAGGCCGCTGGAGTAGACGTTGCGGTCGCACTCCCGGGTGAAGCCGGGGCCGCAGGCCTGGGGGGCGGGCAGGTGTGGGGCAGGATGTGGGGCGGGATGTGGGGCGGGATGTGGGGCAGGGTGTGGGGCAGGGTGTGGGGCAGAGAGAGGGAGGATGTGGGGCAGGAGATGGGGCTGAGGGAGGAGGTTCTGGTGATGTTGGGTGGGATTTGGGGCACTTGTGGGGCAGAAAAGGGGGATGTGGGGCAGGGTGTGGGGCAGGGATGTGGGGTGGGATGTGGGGCGGGATGTGGGGCAGGGTGTGGGGCGGGATGTGGGGCAGAGAGAGGGAGGATGTGGGGCAGGAGATGGGGCTGAGGGAGGCGGTTCTGGACAGATTGGGTGGGATGTGGGGCACTTGTGGGGCAGAGAAGGGGGATGTGGGGCGGGATGTGGGGCGGGATGTGGGGTGGGATGTGGGGCGGGATGTGGGGCAGGGTGTGGGGCGGGATGTGGGGCAGAGAGAGGGAGGATGTGGGGCAGGAGATGGGGCTGAGGGAGGCGGTTCTGGAGACGTTGGGTGGGATGTGGGGCACTTGTGGGGCAGAGAAGGGGGATGTGGGGCTGGGTGTGGGGCTGGGTGTGGGGCGGGATGTGGGGCAGGGTGTGGGGCAGAGAGAGGGAGGATGTGGGGCAGGAGATGGGGCTGAGGGAGGAGGTTCTGGTGACGTTGGGTGGGATGTGGGGCACTTGTGGGGCAGAGAAGGGGGATGTGGGGCAGGGTGTGGGGCGGGATCTATGGGGCGGGGACTCACGATGGTGATGTCACCGTCCCGGGCCAGGGCCATCCCCATGTGGGTCCGGGAGCTGTTCCCTGGGGGAGAGGCGACATCCCAGTCCCTCCCAGTCCCTCCCAGTCCATCTCAGTTCCCTCCCAGTCCATCCCAATCCCATCCCAGTCCATCCCAGTTCCTCCCAGTCCATCCCAATCCCATCCCAGTCCATCCCAGTCCATCCCAGTTCCCTCCCAGTCCCTCCCAGTCCATCCCAATCCCATCCCAGTCCATCCCAGTCCCTCCCAGTTCCCTCCCAGTCCATCCCAGTCCATCCCAATCCCATCCCAGTCCCCTCCCAGTTCCTCCCAGTCCATCCCAGTTCCCTCCCAGTCCCTCCCAGTCCCTCCCAGTTCCCTCCCAGTCCATCCCAATCCCATCCCAGTTCCCTCCCAGTCCATCCCAGTCCATCCCAGTTCCTTCCCAGTCCCTCCCAGTCCATCCCAATCCCAGCCCAGTCCATCCCAATCCCATCCTGGTCCCTCCCAGTCCCTCCCAGTTCCCTCCCAGTCCATCCCAGTTCCCTCCCAGTCCATCCCAGTCCATCCCAATCCCATCCTGGTCCCTCCCAGTTCCCTCCCAGTCCATCCCAGTTCCCTCCCAGTCCATCCCAGTTCCCTCCCAGTCCATCCCAGTCCATCCCAGTCCCACCTTCCAGTTCCATTTCCTGGCACTCTCCCGTCTCCACTCGACACTGGAAGAGCTGCCCCTCCCCCGCCTCGGGGGCCCCCACCAGCACCCTGGGGGGAGGGGCGTCAGCGACCCATAAGTGTGGGGCCCAGGGGTCTGAGACCCACAAGTAGTGGGATTTAGGGGTCTGTGCCCCATAAGTGCAGAGACATAGGGGTCTGAGACCCACAAGTGGGGGGACATAGGGGTCTGGGACCCATAAGTGGGGGGCCCTAGGGGGTCTGAGACCCACAAGTGGGGGGATCCCAGCGTCTGGGACCCATAAGTGGGGAGATCTAGGGGTCTGAGACCCATAAGTGTGGGGCCCAGGGGTCTGAGACCCACAAGTAGTGGGACTTAGGGGTCTGTGCCCCATAAGTGCAGAGACATAGGGGTCTGTGCCCCATAAGTGGGGGGCCCAGGGGTCTGAGACCCATAAGTGGGGGGACATGGGGGTCTGAGACCCATAAGTGTGGGGCCCAGGGGTCTGTGCCCCATAAGTCTCAGACCCACAAGTGGGGGCATCTGGGACCCATAAGTTGGGGGCCTAGGGGTCTGTGCCCCATAAGTGCAGAGACATAGGGGTCTGAGACCCATAAGTGTGGGGCCCAGGGGTCTATGCCCCATAAGTGGGGGGCCCAGGGGTCTGAGACCCACAAGTAGTGGGACTTAGGGGTCTGTGCCCCATAAGTGTGGGGCTCTAGGGGTCTGTGCCCCATAAGTGGGGAGATCTAGGGGTCTGGGACCCACAAGTGTGGGGCCTGTGGGTCCCTGCCCCACATCTTACCGGCCGCCCTGGAGCTGCAGCACCCGGTGCCCGAAGCTGTGGGTCCCGTTGTGGGTC
>NW_027414528.1:0-30072 GCF_964106895.1 Numenius arquata
CGGACGTTCGCCATATTGGAGGCCGGTGCTGGGGAAAAGTGAAAAAAAGGTGCTTTTGAGGATAGGGTGGCCAGGAAAGCCCGCAGCCCCAAAGTCTGGGTGGCAATGCAAGTAGTTCCCAGAGGCGTTCATAAAAAGCAAGGGTTGTTCTGGCTGCCACCTTGGCTGTGGGAGTCAGCTGCGGACGTTCAGCATATTGGAGGCCGGTGCTGGGGAAAAGTGAAAAAAAGGTGCTTTTGAGGATAGGGTGGCCAGGAAAGCCCGCAGCCCCAAAGTCTGGGTGGCAATGCAAGTAGTTCCCAGAGGCGTTCATAAAAAGCAAGGGTTGTTCTGGCTGCCACCTTGGCTGTGGGAGTCAGCTCCGGACGTTCGGCATATTGGAGGCTGATGCTGGGAAAAAGTGAAAAAAAGGTGCTTTTGAGAATAGAGTGGCCAGGAAAGCCCGCAGCCCCAAAGTCTGGGTGGCAATGCAAGTAGTTCCCAGAGGCATTCATAAAAAGCAAGGGTTGTTCTGGCTGCCACCTTGGCTGTGGGAGTCAGCTGCGGACGTTCGGCATATTGGAGGCCGATGCTAGGAAAAAGTGAAAAAAAGATGCTTTTGAGGATAGGGTGGCCAGGAAAGCCCGCAGCCCCAAAGTCTGGGTGGCAATGCAAGTAGTTCCCAGAGGCGTTCATAAAAAGCAAGAGTTGTTCTGGCTGCCACCTTGGGTGTGGGAGTCAGCTGCGGACGTTCGGCATATTGGAGGCTGATGCTGGGAAAAAGTGAAAAAAAGGTGCTTTTGAGAATAGGGTGGCCAGGAAAGCCCGCAGCCCCAAAGTCTGGGTGGCAATGCAAGTAGTTCCCAGAGGCGTTCATAAAAAGCAAGGGTTGTTCTGGCTGCCACCTTGGCTGTGGGAGTCAGCTCCGGACGTTCGGCATATTGGAGGCCGGTGCTGGGGAAAAGTGAAAAAAGGTGCTTCTGGGAATAGAGTGGCCAGGAAAGCCCGCAGCCCCAAAGTCTGGGTGGCAATGCAAGTAGTTCCCAGAGGTGTTCATAAAAAGCAAGGGTTGTTCTGGCTGCCACCTTGGGTGTGGGAGCCAGGCCAGGACGTTCGGCATATTGGAGGCAGGTGCTGGGAAAAAGTGAAAAAAAGGTGCTTTTGAGGATAGGGTGGCCAGGAAAGCCCGCAGCCCCAAAGTCTGGGTGGCAATGCAAGTAGTTCCCAGAGGCGTTCATAAAAAGCAAGAGTTGTTCTGGCTGCCACCTTGGCTGTGGGAGTCAGCTGCGGACGTTCGCCATATTGGAGGCCGATGCTAGGAAAAAGTGAAAAAAAGGTGCTTTTGAGGATAGGGTGGCCAGGAAAGCCCGCAGCCCCAAAGTCTGGGTGGCAATGCAAGTAGTTCCCAGAGGTGTTCATAAAAAGCAAGGGTTGTTCTGGCTGCCACCTTGGCTGTGGGAGTCAGCTGCGGACGTTCAGCATATTGGAGGTCGGTGCTGGGGAAAAGTGAAAAAAAGGTGCTTTTGAGGATAGGGTGGCCAGGAAAGCCCGCAGCCCCAAAGTCTGGGTGGCAATGCAAGTAGTTCCCAGAGGCGTTCATAAAAAGCAAGGGTTGTTCTGGCTGCCACCTTGGCTGTGGGAGTCAGCTCCGGACGTTCGGCATATTGGAGGCTGATGCTGGGAAAAAGTGAAAAAAAGGTGCTTTTGAGAATAGAGTGGCCAGGAAAGCCCGCAGCCCCAAAGTCTGGGTGGCAATGCAAGTAGTTCCCAGAGGCATTCATAAAAAGCAAGGGTTGTTCTGGCTGCCACCTTGGCTGTGGGAGTCAGCTGCGGACGTTCGGCATATTGGAGGCCGATGCTAGGAAAAAGTGAAAAAAAGATGCTTTTGAGGATAGGGTGGCCAGGAAAGCCCGCAGCCCCAAAGTCTGGGTGGCAATGCAAGTAGTTCCCAGAGGCGTTCATAAAAAGCAAGGGTTGTTCTGGCTGCCACCTTGGGTGTGGGAGCCAGGCCAGGACGTTCGGCATATTGGAGGCAGGTGCTGGGAAAAAGTGAAAAAAAGGTGCTTTTGAGGATAGGGTGGCCAGGAAAGCCCGCAGCCCCAAAGTCTGGGTGGCAATGCAAGTAGTTCCCAGAGGCGTTCATAAAAAGCAAGAGTTGTTCTGGCTGCCACCTTGGCTGTGGGAGTCAGCTCCGGACGTTCGCCATATTGGAGGCCGGTGCTGGGGAAAAGTGAAAAAAAGGTGCTTTTGAGGATAGGGTGGCCAGGAAAGCCCGCAGCCCCAAAGTCTGGGTGGCAATGCAAGTAGTTCCCAGAGGCGTTCATAAAAAGCAAGGGTTGTTCTGGCTGCCACCTTGGCTGTGGGAGTCAGCTGCGGACGTTGGGCATATTAGAGGCAGGTGCTGGGAAAAAGTGAAAAAAAGGTGCTTTTGAGGATAGGGTGGCCAGGAAAGCCCGCAGCCCCAAAGTCTGGGTGGCAATGCAAGTAGTTCCCAGAGGCGTTCATAAAAAGCAAGAGTTGTTCTGGCTGCCACCTTGGGTGTGGGAGTCAGCTGCGGACGTTCGGCATATTGGAGGCTGATGCTGGGAAAAAGTGAAAAAAAGGTGCTTTTGAGAATAGGGTGGCCAGGAAAGCCCGCAGCCCCAAAGTCTGGGTGGCAATGCAAGTAGTTCCCAGAGGCGTTCATAAAAAGCAAGGGTTGTTCTGGCTGCCACCTTGGCTGTGGGAGTCAGCTCCGGACGTTCGGCATATTGGAGGCCGGTGCTGGGGAAAAGTGAAAAAAGGTGCTTCTGGGAATAGAGTGGCCAGGAAAGCCCGCAGCCCCAAAGTCTGGGTGGCAATGCAAGTAGTTCCCAGAGGTGTTCATAAAAAGCAAGGGTTGTTCTGGCTGCCACCTTGGGTGTGGGAGCCAGGCCAGGACGTTCGGCATATTGGAGGCAGGTGCTGGAAAAAGTGAAAAAAAGGTGCTTTTGAGGATAGGGTGGCCAGGAAAGCCCGCAGCCCCAAAGTCTGGGTGGCAATGCAAGTAGTTCCCAGAGGCGTTCATAAAAAGCAAGAGTTGTTCTGGCTGCCACCTTGGCTGTGGGAGTCAGCTGCGGACGTTCGCCATATTGGAGGCCGATGCTAGGAAAAAGTGAAAAAAAGATGCTTTTGAGAATAGAGTGGCCAGGAAAGCCCGCAGCCCCAAAGTCTGGGTGGCAATGCAAGTAGTTCCCAGAGGCGTTCATAAAAAGCAAGAGTTGTTCTGGCTGCCACCTTGGCTGTGGGAGTCAGCTCCGGACGTTCGCCATATTGGAGGCCGGTGCTGGGGAAAAGTGAAAAAAAGGTGCTTTTGAGGATAGGGTGGCCAGGAAAGCCCGCAGCCCCAAAGTCTGGGTGGCAATGCAAGTAGTTCCCAGAGGTGTTCATAAAAAGCAAGGGTTGTTCTGGCTGCCACCTTGGCTGTGGGAGTCAGCTGCGGACGTTCAGCATATTGGAGGTCGGTGCTGGGGAAAAGTGAAAAAAAGGTGCTTTTGAGGATAGGGTGGCCAGGAAAGCCCGCAGCCCCAAAGTCTGGGTGGCAATGCAAGTAGTTCCCAGAGGCGTTCATAAAAAGCAAGGGTTGTTCTGGCTGCCACCTTGGCTGTGGGAGTCAGCTCCGGACGTTCGGCATATTGGAGGCTGATGCTGGGAAAAAGTGAAAAAAAGGTGCTTTTGAGAATAGAGTGGCCAGGAAAGCCCGCAGCCCCAAAGTCTGGGTGGCAATGCAAGTAGTTCCCAGAGGCATTCATAAAAAGCAAGGGTTGTTCTGGCTGCCACCTTGGCTGTGGGAGTCAGCTGCGGACGTTCGGCATATTGGAGGCCGATGCTAGGAAAAAGTGAAAAAAAGATGCTTTTGAGGATAGGGTGGCCAGGAAAGCCCGCAGCCCCAAAGTCTGGGTGGCAATGCAAGTAGTTCCCAGAGGCGTTCATAAAAAGCAAGGGTTGTTCTGGCTGCCACCTTGGGTGTGGGAGCCAGGCCAGGACGTTCGGCATATTGGAGGCCGGTGCTGGGAAAAAGTGAAAAAAAGGTGCTTTTGAGGATAGGGTGGCCAGGAAAGCCCGCAGCCCCAAAGTCTGGGTGGCAATGCAAGTAGTTCCCAGAGGCGTTCATAAAAAGCAAGAGTTGTTCTGGCTGCCACCTTGGCTGTGGGAGTCAGCTCCGGACGTTCGCCATATTGGAGGCCGGTGCTGGGGAAAAGTGAAAAAAAGGTGCTTTTGAGGATAGGGTGGCCAGGAAAGCCCGCAGCCCCAAAGTCTGGGTGGCAATGCAAGTAGTTCCCAGAGGCGTTCATAAAAAGCAAGGGTTGTTCTGGCTGCCACCTTGGCTGTGGGAGTCAGCTCCGGACGTTCGGCATATTGGAGGCCGGTGCTGGGGAAAAGTGAAAAAAGGTGCTTCTGGGAATAGAGTGGCCAGGAAAGCCCACAGCCCCAAAGTCTGGGTGGCAATGCAAGTAGTTCCCAGAGGTGTTCATAAAAAGCAAGGGTTGTTCTGGCTGCCACCTTGGCTGTGGGAGCCAGGCCAGGACGTTCGGCATATTGGAGGCAGGTGCTGGGAAAAAGTGAAAAAAAGGTGCTTTTGAGGATAGGGTGGCCAGGAAAGCCCGCAGCCCCAAAGTCTGGGTGGCAATGCAAGTAGTTCCCAGAGGCGTTCATAAAAAGCAAGAGTTGTTCTGGCTGCCACCTTGGCTGTGGGAGTCAGCTGCGGACGTTCGCCATATTGGAGGCCGATGCTAGGAAAAAGTGAAAAAAAGATGCTTTTGAGAATAGAGTGGCCAGGAAAGCCCGCAGCCCCAAAGTCTGGGTGGCAATGCAAGTAGTTCCCAGAGGCGTTCATAAAAAGCAAGAGTTGTTCTGGCTGCCACCTTGGCTGTGGAAGTCAGCTCCGGACGTTCGCCATATTGGAGGCCGGTGCTGGGGAAAAGTGAAAAAAAGGTGCTTTTGAGGATAGGGTGGCCAGGAAAGCCCGCAGCCCCAAAGTCTGGGTGGCAATGCAAGTAGTTCCCAGAGGCGTTCATAAAAAGCAAGGGTTGTTCTGGCTGCCACCTTGGCTGTGGGAGTCAGCTGCGGACGTTCAGCATATTGGAGGCCGGTGCTGGGGAAAAGTGAAAAAAAGGTGCTTTTGAGGATAGGGTGGCCAGGAAAGCCCGCAGCCCCAAAGTCTGGGTGGCAATGCAAGTAGTTCCCAGAGGCGTTCATAAAAAGCAAGGGTTGTTCTGGCTGCCACCTTGGCTGTGGGAGTCAGCTCCGGACGTTCGGCATATTGGAGGCTGATGCTGGGAAAAAGTGAAAAAAAGGTGCTTTTGAGAATAGAGTGGCCAGGAAAGCCCGCAGCCCCAAAGTCTGGGTGGCAATGCAAGTAGTTCCCAGAGGCATTCATAAAAAGCAAGGGTTGTTCTGGCTGCCACCTTGGCTGTGGGAGTCAGCTGCGGACGTTCGGCATATTGGAGGCCGATGCTAGGAAAAGTGAAAAAAAGATGCTTTTGAGGATAGGGTGGCCAGGAAAGCCCGCAGCCCCAAAGTCTGGGTGGCAATGCAAGTAGTTCCCAGAGGCGTTCATAAAAAGCAAGAGTTGTTCTGGCTGCCACCTTGGGTGTGGGAGTCAGCTGCGGACGTTCGGCATATTGGAGGCTGATGCTGGGAAAAAGTGAAAAAAAGGTGCTTTTGAGAATAGGGTGGCCAGGAAAGCCCGCAGCCCCAAAGTCTGGGTGGCAATGCAAGTAGTTCCCAGAGGCGTTCATAAAAAGCAAGGGTTGTTCTGGCTGCCACCTTGGCTGTGGGAGTCAGCTCCGGACGTTCGCCATATTGGAGGCCGGTGCTGGGGAAAAGTGAAAAAAAGGTGCTTTTGAGGATAGGGTGGCCAGGAAAGCCCGCAGCCCCAAAGTCTGGGTGGCAATGCAAGTAGTTCCCAGAGGTGTTCATAAAAAGCAAGGGTTGTTCTGGCTGCCACCTTGGCTGTGGGAGTCAGCTGCGGACGTTCAGCATATTGGAGGTCGGTGCTGGGGAAAAGTGAAAAAAAGGTGCTTTTGAGGATAGGGTGGCCAGGAAAGCCCGCAGCCCCAAAGTCTGGGTGGCAATGCAAGTAGTTCCCAGAGGCGTTCATAAAAAGCAAGGGTTGTTCTGGCTGCCACCTTGGCTGTGGGAGTCAGCTCCGGACGTTCGGCATATTGGAGGCTGATGCTGGGAAAAAGTGAAAAAAAGGTGCTTTTGAGAATAGAGTGGCCAGGAAAGCCCGCAGCCCCAAAGTCTGGGTGGCAATGCAAGTAGTTCCCAGAGGCATTCATAAAAAGCAAGGGTTGTTCTGGCTGCCACCTTGGCTGTGGGAGTCAGCTGCGGACGTTCGGCATATTGGAGGCCGATGCTAGGAAAAAGTGAAAAAAAGATGCTTTTGAGGATAGGGTGGCCAGGAAAGCCCGCAGCCCCAAAGTCTGGGTGGCAATGCAAGTAGTTCCCAGAGGCGTTCATAAAAAGCAAGGGTTGTTCTGGCTGCCACCTTGGGTGTGGGAGCCAGGCCAGGACGTTCGGCATATTGGAGGCCGGTGCTGGGAAAAAGTGAAAAAAAGGTGCTTTTGAGGATAGGGTGGCCAGGAAAGCCCGCAGCCCCAAAGTCTGGGTGGCAATGCAAGTAGTTCCCAGAGGCGTTCATAAAAAGCAAGAGTTGTTCTGGCTGCCACCTTGGCTGTGGGAGTCAGCTCCGGACGTTCGCCATATTGGAGGCCGGTGCTGGGGAAAAGTGAAAAAAAGGTGCTTTTGAGGATAGGGTGGCCAGGAAAGCCCGCAGCCCCAAAGTCTGGGTGGCAATGCAAGTAGTTCCCAGAGGCGTTCATAAAAAGCAAGGGTTGTTCTGGCTGCCACCTTGGCTGTGGGAGTCAGCTCCGGACGTTCGGCATATTGGAGGCCGGTGCTGGGGAAAAGTGAAAAAAGGTGCTTCTGGGAATAGAGTGGCCAGGAAAGCCCACAGCCCCAAAGTCTGGGTGGCAATGCAAGTAGTTCCCAGAGGTGTTCATAAAAAGCAAGGGTTGTTCTGGCTGCCACCTTGGCTGTGGGAGCCAGGCCAGGACGTTCGGCATATTGGAGGCAGGTGCTGGGAAAAAGTGAAAAAAAGGTGCTTTTGAGGATAGGGTGGCCAGGAAAGCCCGCAGCCCCAAAGTCTGGGTGGCAATGCAAGTAGTTCCCAGAGGCGTTCATAAAAAGCAAGAGTTGTTCTGGCTGCCACCTTGGCTGTGGGAGTCAGCTGCGGACGTTCGCCATATTGGAGGCCGATGCTAGGAAAAAGTGAAAAAAAGATGCTTTTGAGAATAGAGTGGCCAGGAAAGCCCGCAGCCCCAAAGTCTGGGTGGCAATGCAAGTAGTTCCCAGAGGCGTTCATAAAAAGCAAGAGTTGTTCTGGCTGCCACCTTGGCTGTGGAAGTCAGCTCCGGACGTTCGCCATATTGGAGGCCGGTGCTGGGGAAAAGTGAAAAAAAGGTGCTTTTGAGGATAGGGTGGCCAGGAAAGCCCGCAGCCCCAAAGTCTGGGTGGCAATGCAAGTAGTTCCCAGAGGCGTTCATAAAAAGCAAGGGTTGTTCTGGCTGCCACCTTGGCTGTGGGAGTCAGCTGCGGACGTTCAGCATATTGGAGGCCGGTGCTGGGGAAAAGTGAAAAAAAGGTGCTTTTGAGGATAGGGTGGCCAGGAAAGCCCGCAGCCCCAAAGTCTGGGTGGCAATGCAAGTAGTTCCCAGAGGCGTTCATAAAAAGCAAGGGTTGTTCTGGCTGCCACCTTGGCTGTGGGAGTCAGCTCCGGACGTTCGGCATATTGGAGGCTGATGCTGGGAAAAAGTGAAAAAAAGGTGCTTTTGAGAATAGAGTGGCCAGGAAAGCCCGCAGCCCCAAAGTCTGGGTGGCAATGCAAGTAGTTCCCAGAGGCATTCATAAAAAGCAAGGGTTGTTCTGGCTGCCACCTTGGCTGTGGGAGTCAGCTGCGGACGTTCGGCATATTGGAGGCCGATGCTAGGAAAAAGTGAAAAAAAGATGCTTTTGAGGATAGGGTGGCCAGGAAAGCCCGCAGCCCCAAAGTCTGGGTGGCAATGCAAGTAGTTCCCAGAGGCGTTCATAAAAAGCAAGAGTTGTTCTGGCTGCCACCTTGGGTGTGGGAGTCAGCTGCGGACGTTCGGCATATTGGAGGCTGATGCTGGGAAAAAGTGAAAAAAAGGTGCTTTTGAGAATAGGGTGGCCAGGAAAGCCCGCAGCCCCAAAGTCTGGGTGGCAATGCAAGTAGTTCCCAGAGGCGTTCATAAAAAGCAAGGGTTGTTCTGGCTGCCACCTTGGCTGTGGGAGTCAGCTCCGGACGTTCGGCATATTGGAGGCCGGTGCTGGGGAAAAGTGAAAAAAGGTGCTTCTGGGAATAGAGTGGCCAGGAAAGCCCGCAGCCCCAAAGTCTGGGTGGCAATGCAAGTAGTTCCCAGAGGTGTTCATAAAAAGCAAGGGTTGTTCTGGCTGCCACCTTGGGTGTGGGAGCCAGGCCAGGACGTTCGGCATATTGGAGGCAGGTGCTGGGAAAAAGTGAAAAAAAGGTGCTTTTGAGGATAGGGTGGCCAGGAAAGCCCGCAGCCCCAAAGTCTGGGTGGCAATGCAAGTAGTTCCCAGAGGCGTTCATAAAAAGCAAGAGTTGTTCTGGCTGCCACCTTGGCTGTGGGAGTCAGCTGCGGACGTTCGCCATATTGGAGGCCGATGCTAGGAAAAAGTGAAAAAAAGATGCTTTTGAGAATAGAGTGGCCAGGAAAGCCCGCAGCCCCAAAGTCTGGGTGGCAATGCAAGTAGTTCCCAGAGGCGTTCATAAAAAGCAAGAGTTGTTCTGGCTGCCACCTTGGCTGTGGGAGTCAGCTCCGGACGTTCGCCATATTGGAGGCCGGTGCTGGGGAAAAGTGAAAAAAAGGTGCTTTTGAGGATAGGGTGGCCAGGAAAGCCCGCAGCCCCAAAGTCTGGGTGGCAATGCAAGTAGTTCCCAGAGGTGTTCATAAAAAGCAAGGGTTGTTCTGGCTGCCACCTTGGCTGTGGGAGTCAGCTGCGGACGTTCAGCATATTGGAGGTCGGTGCTGGGGAAAAGTGAAAAAAAGGTGCTTTTGAGGATAGGGTGGCCAGGAAAGCCCGCAGCCCCAAAGTCTGGGTGGCAATGCAAGTAGTTCCCAGAGGCGTTCATAAAAAGCAAGGGTTGTTCTGGCTGCCACCTTGGCTGTGGGAGTCAGCTCCGGACGTTCGGCATATTGGAGGCTGATGCTGGGAAAAAGTGAAAAAAAGGTGCTTTTGAGAATAGAGTGGCCAGGAAAGCCCGCAGCCCCAAAGTCTGGGTGGCAATTCAAGTAGTTCCCAGAGGCATTCATAAAAAGCAAGGGTTGTTCTGGCTGCCACCTTGGCTGTGGGAGTCAGCTGCGGACGTTCGGCATATTGGAGGCCGATGCTAGGAAAAAGTAAAAAAAAGATGCTTTTGAGGATAGGGTGGCCAGGAAAGCCCGCAGCCCCAAAGTCTGGGTGGCAATGCAAGTAGTTCCCAGAGGCGTTCATAAAAAGCAAGGGTTGTTCTGGCTGCCACCTTGGGTGTGGGAGCCAGGCCAGGACGTTCGGCATATTGGAGGCAGGTGCTGGGAAAAAGTGAAAAAAAGGTGCTTTTGAGGATAGGGTGGCCAGGAAAGCCCGCAGCCCCAAAGTCTGGGTGGCAATGCAAGTAGTTCCCAGAGGCGTTCATAAAAAGCAAGAGTTGTTCTGGCTGCCACCTTGGCTGTGGGAGTCAGCTCCGGACGTTCGCCATATTGGAGGCCGGTGCTGGGGAAAAGTGAAAAAAAGGTGCTTTTGAGGATAGGGTGGCCAGGAAAGCCCGCAGCCCCAAAGTCTGGGTGGCAATGCAAGTAGTTCCCAGAGGCGTTCATAAAAAGCAAGGGTTGTTCTGGCTGCCACCTTGGCTGTGGGAGTCAGCTGCGGACGTTGGGCATATTAGAGGCCGGTGCTGGGAAAAAGTGAAAAAAAGGTGCTTTTGAGGATAGGGTGGCCAGGAAAGCCCGCAGCCCCAAAGTCTGGGTGGCAATGCAAGTAGTTCCCAGAGGCGTTCATAAAAAGCAAGAGTTGTTCTGGCTGCCACCTTGGCTGTGGGAGTCAGCTCCGGACGTTCAGCATATTGGAGGCCGGTGCTGGGGAAAAGTGAAAAAAAGGTGCTTTTGAGGATAGGGTGGCCAGGAAAGCCCGCAGCCCCAAAGTCTGGGTGGCAATGCAAGTAGTTCCCAGAGGCGTTCATAAAAAGCAAGGGTTGTTCTGGCTGCCACCTTGGCTGTGGGAGTCAGCTCCGGACGTTCAGCATATTGGAGGCTGATGCTGGGAAAAAGTGAAAAAAAGGTGCTTTTGAGAATAGGGTGGCCAGGAAAGCCCGCAGCCCCAAAGTCTGGGTGGCAATGCAAGTAGTTCCCAGAGGCGTTCATAAAAAGCAAGGGTTGTTCTGGCTGCCACCTTGGCTGTGGGAGTCAGCTCCGGACGTTCAGCATATTGGAGGCCGGTGCTGGGGAAAAGTGAAAAAAGGTGCTTCTGGGAATAGAGTGGCCAGGAAAGCCCGCAGCCCCAAAGTCTGGGTGGCAATGCAAGTAGTTCCCAGAGGTGTTCATAAAAAGCAAGGGTTGTTCTGGCTGCCACCTTGGGTGTGGGAGCCAGGCCAGGACGTTCGGCATATTGGAGGCAGGTGCTGGGAAAAAGTGAAAAAAAGGTGCTTTTGAGGATAGGGTGGCCAGGAAAGCCCGCAGCCCCAAAGTCTGAGTGGCAATGCAAGTAGTTCCCAGAGGCGTTCATAAAAAGCAAGGGTTGTTCTGGCTGCCACCTTGGGTGTGGGAGCCAGGCCAGGACGTTCGGCATATTGGAGGCAGGTGCTGGGAAAAAGTGAAAAAAAGGTGCTTTTGAGGATAGGGTGGCCAGGAAAGCCCGCAGCCCCAAAGTCTGGGTGGCAATGCAAGTAGTTCCCAGAGGCGTTCATAAAAAGCAAGGGTTGTTCTGGCTGCCACCTTGGCTGTGGGAGTCAGCTCCGGACGTTCGGCATATTGGAGGCTGATGCTGGGAAAAAGTGAAAAAAAGGTGCTTTTGAGAATAGAGTGGCCAGGAAAGCCCGCAGCCCCAAAGTCTGGGTGGCAATGCAAGTAGTTCCCAGAGGCATTCATAAAAAGCAAGGGTTGTTCTGGCTGCCACCTTGGCTGTGGGAGTCAGCTGCGGACGTTCGGCATATTGGAGGCCGATGCTAGGAAAAAGTGAAAAAAAGATGCTTTTGAGGATAGGGTGGCCAGGAAAGCCCGCAGCCCCAAAGTCTGGGTGGCAATGCAAGTAGTTCCCAGAGGCGTTCATAAAAAGCAAGGGTTGTTCTGGCTGCCACCTTGGGTGTGGGAGCCAGGCCAGGACGTTCGGCATATTGGAGGCAGGTGCTGGGAAAAAGTGAAAAAAAGGTGCTTTTGAGGATAGGGTGGCCAGGAAAGCCCGCAGCCCCAAAGTCTGGGTGGCAATGCAAGTAGTTCCCAGAGGCGTTCATAAAAAGCAAGAGTTGTTCTGGCTGCCACCTTGGCTGTGGGAGTCAGCTCCGGACGTTCGCCATATTGGAGGCCGGTGCTGGGGAAAAGTGAAAAAAAGGTGCTTTTGAGGATAGGGTGGCCAGGAAAGCCCGCAGCCCCAAAGTCTGGGTGGCAATGCAAGTAGTTCCCAGAGGCGTTCATAAAAAGCAAGGGTTGTTCTGGCTGCCACCTTGGCTGTGGGAGTCAGCTCCGGACGTTCGGCATATTGGAGGCCGGTGCTGGGGAAAAGTGAAAAAAGGTGCTTCTGGGAATAGAGTGGCCAGGAAAGCCCACAGCCCCAAAGTCTGGGTGGCAATGCAAGTAGTTCCCAGAGGTGTTCATAAAAAGCAAGGGTTGTTCTGGCTGCCACCTTGGCTGTGGGAGCCAGGCCAGGACGTTCGGCATATTGGAGGCAGGTGCTGGGAAAAAGTGAAAAAAAGGTGCTTTTGAGGATAGGGTGGCCAGGAAAGCCCGCAGCCCCAAAGTCTGGGTGGCAATGCAAGTAGTTCCCAGAGGCGTTCATAAAAAGCAAGAGTTGTTCTGGCTGCCACCTTGGCTGTGGGAGTCAGCTGCGGACGTTCGCCATATTGGAGGCCGATGCTAGGAAAAAGTGAAAAAAAGATGCTTTTGAGAATAGAGTGGCCAGGAAAGCCCGCAGCCCCAAAGTCTGGGTGGCAATGCAAGTAGTTCCCAGAGGCGTTCATAAAAAGCAAGAGTTGTTCTGGCTGCCACCTTGGCTGTGGAAGTCAGCTCCGGACGTTCGCCATATTGGAGGCCGGTGCTGGGGAAAAGTGAAAAAAAGGTGCTTTTGAGGATAGGGTGGCCAGGAAAGCCCGCAGCCCCAAAGTCTGGGTGGCAATGCAAGTAGTTCCCAGAGGCGTTCATAAAAAGCAAGGGTTGTTCTGGCTGCCACCTTGGCTGTGGGAGTCAGCTGCGGACGTTCAGCATATTGGAGGCCGGTGCTGGGGAAAAGTGAAAAAAAGGTGCTTTTGAGGATAGGGTGGCCAGGAAAGCCCGCAGCCCCAAAGTCTGGGTGGCAATGCAAGTAGTTCCCAGAGGCGTTCATAAAAAGCAAGGGTTGTTCTGGCTGCCACCTTGGCTGTGGGAGTCAGCTCCGGACGTTCGGCATATTGGAGGCTGATGCTGGGAAAAAGTGAAAAAAAGGTGCTTTTGAGAATAGAGTGGCCAGGAAAGCCCGCAGCCCCAAAGTCTGGGTGGCAATGCAAGTAGTTCCCAGAGGCATTCATAAAAAGCAAGGGTTGTTCTGGCTGCCACCTTGGCTGTGGGAGTCAGCTGCGGACGTTCGGCATATTGGAGGCCGATGCTAGGAAAAAGTGAAAAAAAGATGCTTTTGAGGATAGGGTGGCCAGGAAAGCCCGCAGCCCCAAAGTCTGGGTGGCAATGCAAGTAGTTCCCAGAGGCGTTCATAAAAAGCAAGAGTTGTTCTGGCTGCCACCTTGGGTGTGGGAGTCAGCTGCGGACGTTCGGCATATTGGAGGCTGATGCTGGGAAAAAGTGAAAAAAAGGTGCTTTTGAGAATAGGGTGGCCAGGAAAGCCCGCAGCCCCAAAGTCTGGGTGGCAATGCAAGTAGTTCCCAGAGGCGTTCATAAAAAGCAAGGGTTGTTCTGGCTGCCACCTTGGCTGTGGGAGTCAGCTCCGGACGTTCGGCATATTGGAGGCCGGTGCTGGGGAAAAGTGAAAAAAGGTGCTTCTGGGAATAGAGTGGCCAGGAAAGCCCGCAGCCCCAAAGTCTGGGTGGCAATGCAAGTAGTTCCCAGAGGTGTTCATAAAAAGCAAGGGTTGTTCTGGCTGCCACCTTGGGTGTGGGAGCCAGGCCAGGACGTTCGGCATATTGGAGGCAGGTGCTGGGAAAAAGTGAAAAAAAGGTGCTTTTGAGGATAGGGTGGCCAGGAAAGCCCGCAGCCCCAAAGTCTGGGTGGCAATGCAAGTAGTTCCCAGAGGCGTTCATAAAAAGCAAGAGTTGTTCTGGCTGCCACCTTGGCTGTGGGAGTCAGCTGCGGACGTTCGCCATATTGGAGGCCGATGCTAGGAAAAAGTGAAAAAAAGATGCTTTTGAGAATAGAGTGGCCAGGAAAGCCCGCAGCCCCAAAGTCTGGGTGGCAATGCAAGTAGTTCCCAGAGGCGTTCATAAAAAGCAAGAGTTGTTCTGGCTGCCACCTTGGCTGTGGGAGTCAGCTCCGGACGTTCGCCATATTGGAGGCCGGTGCTGGGGAAAAGTGAAAAAAAGGTGCTTTTGAGGATAGGGTGGCCAGGAAAGCCCGCAGCCCCAAAGTCTGGGTGGCAATGCAAGTAGTTCCCAGAGGTGTTCATAAAAAGCAAGGGTTGTTCTGGCTGCCACCTTGGCTGTGGGAGTCAGCTGCGGACGTTCAGCATATTGGAGGTCGGTGCTGGGGAAAAGTGAAAAAAAGGTGCTTTTGAGGATAGGGTGGCCAGGAAAGCCCGCAGCCCCAAAGTCTGGGTGGCAATGCAAGTAGTTCCCAGAGGCGTTCATAAAAAGCAAGGGTTGTTCTGGCTGCCACCTTGGCTGTGGGAGTCAGCTCCGGACGTTCGGCATATTGGAGGCTGATGCTGGGAAAAAGTGAAAAAAAGGTGCTTTTGAGAATAGAGTGGCCAGGAAAGCCCGCAGCCCCAAAGTCTGGGTGGCAATTCAAGTAGTTCCCAGAGGCATTCATAAAAAGCAAGGGTTGTTCTGGCTGCCACCTTGGCTGTGGGAGTCAGCTGCGGACGTTCGGCATATTGGAGGCCGATGCTAGGAAAAAGTAAAAAAAAGATGCTTTTGAGGATAGGGTGGCCAGGAAAGCCCGCAGCCCCAAAGTCTGGGTGGCAATGCAAGTAGTTCCCAGAGGCGTTCATAAAAAGCAAGGGTTGTTCTGGCTGCCACCTTGGGTGTGGGAGCCAGGCCAGGACGTTCGGCATATTGGAGGCAGGTGCTGGGAAAAAGTGAAAAAAAGGTGCTTTTGAGGATAGGGTGGCCAGGAAAGCCCGCAGCCCCAAAGTCTGGGTGGCAATGCAAGTAGTTCCCAGAGGCGTTCATAAAAAGCAAGAGTTGTTCTGGCTGCCACCTTGGCTGTGGGAGTCAGCTCCGGACGTTCGCCATATTGGAGGCCGGTGCTGGGGAAAAGTGAAAAAAAGGTGCTTTTGAGGATAGGGTGGCCAGGAAAGCCCGCAGCCCCAAAGTCTGGGTGGCAATGCAAGTAGTTCCCAGAGGCGTTCATAAAAAGCAAGGGTTGTTCTGGCTGCCACCTTGGCTGTGGGAGTCAGCTGCGGACGTTGGGCATATTAGAGGCCGGTGCTGGGAAAAAGTGAAAAAAAGGTGCTTTTGAGGATAGGGTGGCCAGGAAAGCCCGCAGCCCCAAAGTCTGGGTGGCAATGCAAGTAGTTCCCAGAGGCGTTCATAAAAAGCAAGAGTTGTTCTGGCTGCCACCTTGGCTGTGGGAGTCAGCTCCGGACGTTCAGCATATTGGAGGCCGGTGCTGGGGAAAAGTGAAAAAAAGGTGCTTTTGAGGATAGGGTGGCCAGGAAAGCCCGCAGCCCCAAAGTCTGGGTGGCAATGCAAGTGGTTCCCAGAGGCGTTCATAAAAAGCAAGGGTTGTTCTGGCTGCCACCTTGGCTGTGGGAGTCAGCTCCGGACGTTCAGCATATTGGAGGCTGATGCTGGGAAAAAGTGAAAAAAAGGTGCTTTTGAGAATAGGGTGGCCAGGAAAGCCCGCAGCCCCAAAGTCTGGGTGGCAATGCAAGTAGTTCCCAGAGGCGTTCATAAAAAGCAAGGGTTGTTCTGGCTGCCACCTTGGCTGTGGGAGTCAGCTCCGGACGTTCAGCATATTGGAGGCCGGTGCTGGGGAAAAGTGAAAAAAGGTGCTTCTGGGAATAGAGTGGCCAGGAAAGCCCGCAGCCCCAAAGTCTGGGTGGCAATGCAAGTAGTTCCCAGAGGTGTTCATAAAAAGCAAGGGTTGTTCTGGCTGCCACCTTGGGTGTGGGAGCCAGGCCAGGACGTTCGGCATATTGGAGGCAGGTGCTGGGAAAAAGTGAAAAAAAGGTGCTTTTGAGGATAGGGTGGCCAGGAAAGCCCGCAGCCCCAAAGTCTGAGTGGCAATGCAAGTAGTTCCCAGAGGCGTTCATAAAAAGCAAGGGTTGTTCTGGCTGCCACCTTGGGTGTGGGAGCCAGGCCAGGACGTTCGGCATATTGGAGGCAGGTGCTGGGAAAAAGTGAAAAAAAGGTGCTTTTGAGGATAGGGTGGCCAGGAAAGCCCGCAGCCCCAAAGTCTGGGTGGCAATGCAAGTAGTTCCCAGAGGCGTTCATAAAAAGCAAGGGTTGTTCTGGCTGCCACCTTGGCTGTGGGAGTCAGCTCCGGACGTTCGCCATATTGGAGGCCGGTGCTGGGGAAAAGTGAAAAAAAGGTGCTTTTGAGGATAGGGTGGCCAGGAAAGCCCGCAGCCCCAAAGTCTGGGTGGCAATGCAAGTAGTTCCCAGAGGCGTTCATAAAAAGCAAGGGTTGTTCTGGCTGCCACCTTGGCTGTGGGAGTCAGCTGCGGACCTTGGGCATATTAGAGGCCGGTGCTGGGAAAAAGTGAAAAAAAGGTGCTTTTGAGGATAGGGTGGCCAGGAAAGCCCGCAGCCCCAAAGTCTGGGTGGCAATGCAAGTAGTTCCCAGAGGCGTTCATAAAAAGCAAGAGTTGTTCTGGCTGCCACCTTGGCTGTGGGAGTCAGCTCCGGACGTTCAGCATATTGGAGGCCGGTGCTGGGGAAAAGTGAAAAAAAGGTGCTTTTGAGGATAGGGTGGCCAGGAAAGCCCGCAGCCCCAAAGTCTGGGTGGCAATGCAAGTAGTTCCCAGAGGCGTTCATAAAAAGCAAGGGTTGTTCTGGCTGCCACCTTGGCTGTGGGAGTCAGCTCCGGACGTTCAGCATATTGGAGGCTGATGCTGGGAAAAAGTGAAAAAAAGGTGCTTTTGAGAATAGGGTGGCCAGGAAAGCCCGCAGCCCCAAAGTCTGGGTGGCAATGCAAGTAGTTCCCAGAGGCGTTCATAAAAAGCAAGGGTTGTTCTGGCTGCCACCTTGGCTGTGGGAGTCAGCTGCGGACGTTCGGCATATTGGAGGCTGATGCTGGGAAAAAGTGAAAAAAAGGTGCTTTTGAGAATAGGGTGGCCAGGAAAGCCCGCAGCCCCAAAGTCTGGGTGGCAATGCAAGTAGTTCCCAGAGGCGTTCATAAAAAGCAAGGGTTGTTCTGGCTGCCACCTTGGCTGTGGGAGTCAGCTCCGGACGTTCGGCATATTGGAGGCCGGTGCTGGGGAAAAGTGAAAAAAGGTGCTTCTGGGAATAGAGTGGCCAGGAAAGCCCGCAGCCCCAAAGTCTGGGTGGCAATGCAAGTAGTTCCCAGAGGTGTTCATAAAAGCAAGAGTTGTTCTGGCTGCCACCTTGGCTGTGGGAGCCAGGCCAGGACGTTCGGCATATTGGAGGCAGGTGCTGGGAAAAAGTGAAAAAAAGGTGCTTTTGAGGATAGGGTGGCCAGGAAAGCCCGCAGCCCCAAAGTCTGGGTGGCAATGCAAGTAGTTCCCAGAGGCGTTCATAAAAAGCAAGAGTTGTTCTGGCTGCCACCTTGGCTGTGGGAGTCAGCTGCGGACGTTCGCCATATTGGAGGCCGATGCTAGGAAAAAGTGAAAAAAAGATGCTTTTGAGAATAGAGTGGCCAGGAAAGCCCGCAGCCCCAAAGTCTGGGTGGCAATGCAAGTAGTTCCCAGAGGCGTTCATAAAAAGCAAGAGTTGTTCTGGCTGCCACCTTGGCTGTGGGAGTCAGCTCCGGACGTTCGGCATATTGGAGGCCGGTGCTGGGGAAAAGTGAAAAAAAGGTGCTTTTGAGGATAGGGTGGCCAGGAAAGCCCGCAGCCCCAAAGTCTGGGTGGCAATGCAAGTAGTTCCCAGAGGTGTTCATAAAAAGCAAGGGTTGTTCTGGCTGCCACCTTGGCTGTGGGAGTCAGCTGCGGACGTTCAGCATATTGGAGGTCGGTGCTGGGGAAAAGTGAAAAAAAGGTGCTTTTGAGGATAGGGTGGCCAGGAAAGCCCGCAGCCCCAAAGTCTGGGTGGCAATGCAAGTAGTTCCCAGAGGCGTTCATAAAAAGCAAGAGTTGTTCTGGCTGCCACCTTGGGTGTGGGAGCCAGGCCAGGACGTTCGGCATATTGGAGGCCAATGCTGGGGAAAAGTGGAAAAAAGGTGCTTTTGAGGATAGGGTGGCCAGGAAAGCCCGCAGCCCCAAAGTCTGGGTGGCAATGCAAGTAGTTCCCAGAGGCGTTCATAAAAAGCAAGAGTTGTTCTGGCTGCCACCTTGGGTGTGGGAGCCAGGCCAGGACGTTCGGCATATTGGAGGCAGGTGCTGGGAAAAAGTGAAAAAAAGGTGCTTTTGAGGATAGGGTGGCCAGGAAAGCCCGCAGCCCCAAAGTCTGAGTGGCAATGCAAGTAGTTCCCAGAGGCGTTCATAAAAAGCAAGGGTTGTTCTGGCTGCCACCTTGGGTGTGGGAGCCAGGCCAGGACGTTCGGCATATTGGAGGCAGGTGCTGGGAAAAAGTGAAAAAAAGGTGCTTTTGAGGATAGGGTGGCCAGGAAAGCCCGCAGCCCCAAAGTCTGGGTGGCAATGCAAGTAGTTCCCAGAGGCGTTCATAAAAAGCAAGGGTTGTTCTGGCTGCCACCTTGGCTGTGGGAGTCAGTCAGCTCCGGACGTTCGGCATATTGGAGGCCGGTGCTGGGGAAAAAGTGAAAAAAAGGTGCTTTTGAGGATAGGGTGGCCAGGAAAGCCCGCAGCCCCCAAAGTCTGGGTGGCAATGCAAGTAGTTCCCAGAGGCGTTCATAAAAAGCAAGGGTTGTTCTGGCTGCCACCTTGGCTGTGGGAGTCAGCTGCGGACGTTGGGCATATTAGAGGCCGGTGCTGGGAAAAAGTGAAAAAAAGGTGCTTTTGAGGATAGGGTGGCCAGGAAAGCCCGCAGCCCCAAAGTCTGGGTGGCAATGCAAGTAGTTCCCAGAGGCGTTCATAAAAAGCAAGAGTTGTTCTGGCTGCCACCTTGGCTGTGGGAGTCAGCTCCGGACGTTCAGCATATTGGAGGCCGGTGCTGGGGAAAAGTGAAAAAAAGGTGCTTTTGAGGATAGGGTGGCCAGGAAAGCCCGCAGCCCCAAAGTCTGGGTGGCAATGCAAGTAGTTCCCAGAGGCGTTCATAAAAAGCAAAGGGTTGTTCTGGCTGCCACCTTGGCTGTGGGAGTCAGCTCCGGACGTTCAGCATATTGGAGGCTGATGCTGGGAAAAAGTGAAAAAAAGGTGCTTTTGAGAATAGAGTGGCCAGGAAAGCCCGCAGCCCCAAAGTCTGGGTGGCAATGCAAGTAGTTCCCAGAGGCGTTCATAAAAAGCAAGGGTTGTTCTGGCTGCCACCTTGGCTGTGGGAGTCAGCTGCGGACGTTCGGCATATTGGAGGCTGATGCTGGGAAAAAGTGAAAAAAAGGTGCTTTTGAGAATAGGGTGGCCAGGAAAGCCCGCAGCCCCAAAGTCTGGGTGGCAATGCAAGTAGTTCCCAGAGGCGTTCATAAAAAGCAAGGGTTGTTCTGGCTGCCACCTTGGCTGTGGGAGTCAGCTGCGGACGTTCAGCATATTGGAGGCCGGTGCTGGGAAAAGTGAAAAAAAGGTGCTTTTGAGGATAGGGTGGCCAGGAAAGCCGCAGCCCCAAAGTCTGGGTGGCAATGCAAGTAGTTCCCAGAGGCGTTCATAAAAAGCAAGGGTTGTTCTGGCTGCCACCTTGGCTGTGGGAGTCAGCTACCGGACGTTCGGCCATATTGGAGGCTGACTCCCACAGCCAAGGTGGCAGCCAGAAACAACCCTTGCTTTTTATGAACGCCTCTGGGAAACTACTTGCATTGCCACCCCAGACTTTGGGGCTGCGGGCTTTCCTGGCCACCCTATCCTCAAAAGCACCTTTTTTTCACTTTTCCCCAGCACCGGCCTCCAATATGCTGAACGTCCGCAGCTGACTCCCACAGCCAAGGTGGCAGCCAGAACAAACCCTTGCTTTTTATGAACGCCTCTGGGAAACTACTTGCATTGCCCACCCAGGACTTTGGGGCTGCGGGCTTTCCTGGCCACCCTATTCTCAAAAGCACCTTTTTTTCACTTTTTCCCAGCATCAGCCTCCAATATGCCGAACGTCCGCAGCTGACTCCCACAGCCAAGGTGGCAGCCAGAACAACCCTTGCTTTTTATGAACGCCTCTGGGAAACTACTTGCATTGCCACCCAGACTTTGGGGCTGCGGGCTTTCCTGGCCACTCTATTCTCAAAAGCACCTTTTTTTCACTTTTTCCCAGCATCAGCCTCCAATATGCTGAACGTCCGGAGCTGACTCCCACAGCCAAGGTGGCAGCCAGAAACAACCCTTGCTTTTTATGAACGCCTCTGGGAACTACTTGCATTGCCACCCAGACTTTGGGGCTGCGGGCTTTCCTGGCCACCCTATCCTCAAAAAGCACCTTTTTTTCACTTTTCCCCAGCACCGGCCTCCAATATGCTGAAACGTCCGGAGCTGACTCCCACAGCCAAGGTGGCAGCCAGAACAACTCTTGCTTTTTATGAAACGCCTCTGGGAACTACTTGCATTGCCACCCAGACTTTGGGGCTGCGGGCTTTCCTGGCCACCCTATCCTCAAAAAGCACCTTTTTTTCACTTTTTCCCAGCACCGGCCTCTAATATGCCCAACGTCCGCAGCTGACTCCCACAGCCAAGGTGGCAGCCAGAAACAACCCTTGCTTTTTTATGAACGCCTCTGGGAAAAACTACTTGCATTGCCACCCAGACTTTGGGGCTGCGGGCTTTCCTGGCCACCCTATCCTCAAAAGCACCTTTTTTTTCACTTTTCCCCAGCACCGGCCTCCAATATGCCGAAACGTCCGGAGCTGACTCCCACAGCCAAGGTGGCAGCCAGAAACAACCCTTGCTTTTTATGAAACGCCTCTGGGAAACTACTTGCATTGCCACCCAGACTTTGGGGCTGCGGGCTTTCCTGGCCACCCTATCCTCAAAAGCACCTTTTTTTCACTTTTTCCCAGCACCTGCCTCCAATATGCCGAACGTCCTGGCCTGGCTCCCACACCAAGGTGGCAGCCAGAACAACCCTTGCTTTTTATGAACGCCTCTGGGAACTACTTGCATTGCCACTCAGACTTTGGGGCTGCGGGCTTTCCTGGCCACCCCTATCCTCAAAAGCACCTTTTTTTCACTTTTTTCCCAGCACCTGCCTCCAATATGCCGAAACGTCCTGGCCTGGCTCCCACACCCAAGGTGGCAGCCAGAACAACTCTTGCTTTTTATGAAACGCCTCTGGGAAACTACTTGCATTGCCACCCAGACTTTGGGGCTGCGGGCTTTCCTGGCCACCCTATCCTCAAAAGCACCTTTTTTTCCACTTTTCCCCAGCATTGGCCTCCAATATGCCGAACGTCCTGGCCTGGCTCCCACACCCAAGGTGGCAGCCAGAACAACTCTTGCTTTTTATGAAACGCCTCTGGGAACTACTTGCATTGCCACCCAGGACTTTGGGGCTGCGGGCTTTCCTGGCCACCCTATCCTCAAAAGCACCTTTTTTTCACTTTTTCCCCAGCACCGACCTCCAATATGCTGAACGTCCGCAGCTGACTCCCACAGCCAAGGTGGCAGCCAGAACAACCCTTGCTTTTTATGAAACACCTCTGGGAAACTACTTGCATTGCCACCCAGACTTTGGGGCTGCGGGCTTTCCTGGCCACCCTATCCTCAAAAGCACCTTTTTTTCACTTTTCCCCAGCACCGGCCTCCAATATGCCGAACGTCCGGAGCTGACTCCCACAGCCAAGGTGGCAGCCAGAACAACTCTTGCTTTTTATGAACGCCTCTGGGAACTACTTGCATTGCCACCCAGACTTTGGGGCTGCGGGCTTTCCTGGCCACTCTATTCTCAAAAGCATCTTTTTTTTCACTTTTTCTAGCATCGGCCTCCAATATGGCGAACGTCCGCAGCTGACTCCCACAGCCAAGGTGGCAGCCAGAACAAACTCTTGCTTTTTATGAAACGCCTCTGGGAAACTACTTGCATTGCCACCCAGACTTTGGGGCTGCGGGCTTTCCTGGCCACCCTATCCTCAAAAGCACCTTTTTTTCACTTTTTCCCAGCACCTGCCTCCAATATGCCGAACGTCCTGGCCTGGCTCCCACAGCCCAAGGTGGCAGCCAGAACAACTCTTGCTTTTTATGAAACACCTCTGGGAAACTACTTGCATTGCCACCCAGACTTTGGGGCTGCGGGCTTTCCTGGCCACTCTATTCCCAGAAGCACCTTTTTTCACTTTTCCCCAGCACCGGCCTCCAATATTGCCGAAACGTCCGGAAGCTGACTCCCACAGCCAAGGTGGCAGCCAGAACAACCCTTGCTTTTTATGAACGCCTCTGGGAACTACTTGCATTGCCACCCAGACTTTGGGGCTGCGGGCTTTCCTGGCCACCCCTATTCTCAAAAGCACCTTTTTTTCACTTTTTCCCAGCATCAGCCTCCAATATGCCGAACGTCCGCAGCTGACTCCCACAAGCCAAGGTGGCAGCCAGAAACAACCCTTGCTTTTTATGAACGCCTCTGGGAACTACTTGCATTGCCCACCCAGACTTTGGGGCTGCGGGCTTTCCTGGCCACCCTATTCTCAAAAAGCACCTTTTTTTTCACTTTTTCCCAGCATCAGCCTCCAATATGCTGAACGTCCGGAGCTGACTCCCACAGCCAAGGTGGCAGCCAGAAACAACCCTTGCTTTTTATGAAACGCCTCTGGGAACTACTTGCATTGCCACCCAGACTTTGGGGCTGCGGGCTTTCCTGGCCCACCCCTATCCTCAAAAGCACCTTTTTTTTCACTTTTCCCCAGCACCGGCCTCCAATATGCTGAACGTCCGGAGCTGACTCCCACAGCCAAGGTGGCAGCCAGAAACAAACTCTTGCTTTTTATGAAACGCCTCTGGGAACTACTTGCATTGCCACCCAGACTTTGGGGCTGCGGGCTTTCCTGGCCCACCCTATCCTCAAAAGCACCTTTTTTTCACTTTTTCCCAGCACCGGCCTCTAATATGCCCAAGGTCCGCAGCTGACTCCCACAGCCAAGGTGGCAGCCAGAACAAACCCTTGCTTTTTATGAACGCCTCTGGGAACTACTTGCATTTGCCACCCAGGACTTTGGGGCTGCGGGCTTTCCTGGCCACCCTATCCTCAAAAAGCACCTTTTTTTCACTTTTTCCCCAGCACCGGCCTCCCAATATGGCGAACGTCCGGAGCTGACTCCCACAGCCCAAGGTGGCAGCCAGAACAAACCCTTGCTTTTTATGAACGCCTCTGGGAAACTACTTGCATTGCCCACCCAGACTTTGGGGCTGCGGGCTTTCCTGGCCACCCTATCCTCAAAAGCACCTTTTTTTCACTTTTTCCCAGCACCTGCCTCCAATATGCCGAACGTCCTGGCCTGGCTCCCACACCCAAGGTGGCAGCCAGAAACAACCCTTGCTTTTTATGAACGCCTCTGGGAAACTACTTGCATTGCCACTCAGACTTTGGGCTGCGGGCTTTCCTGGCCACCCTATCCTCAAAAGCACCTTTTTTCACTTTTTTCCCAGCACCTGCCTCCAATATGCCGAACGTCCTGGCCTGGCTCCCACCACCCAAGGTGGCAGCCAGAAACAACCTTGCTTTTTATGAACACCTCTGGGAACTACTTGCATTGCCACCCAGGACTTTGGGGCTGCGGGCTTTCCTGGCCACTCTATTCCCAGAAGCACCTTTTTTCACTTTTTCCCCAGCACCGGCCTCCAATATGCTGAACGTCCGGAGCTGACTCCCACAGCCCAAGGTGGCAGCCAGAACAAACCCTTGCTTTTTATGAACGCCTCTGGGAACTACTTGCATTGCCACCCAGGACTTTGGGGCTGCGGGCTTTCCTGGCCCACCCTATTCTCAAAAGCACCTTTTTTTCACTTTTTCCCAGCATCAGCCTCCAATATGCTGAACGTCCGGAGCTGACTCCCCACAGCCAAGGTGGCAGCCAGAAACAAACCCTTGCTTTTTATGAACGCCTCTGGGAACCACTTGCATTGCCACCCAGACTTTGGGGCTGCGGGCTTTCCTGGCCACCCTATCCTCAAAAGCACCTTTTTTTCACTTTTCCCCAGCACCGGCCTCCAATATGCTGAACGTCCGGAGCTGACTCCCACAGCCAAGGTGGCAGCCAGAAACAACTCTTGCTTTTTATGAACGCCTCTGGGAACTACTTGCATTGCCACCCAGACTTTGGGGCTGCGGGCTTTCCTGGCCACCCTATCCTCAAAAGCACCTTTTTTTCACTTTTTCCCAGCCACCGGCCTCTAATATGCCCAACGTCCGCAGCTGACTCCCCACAGCCAAGGTGGCAGCCAGAAACAACCCTTGCTTTTTATGAACGCCTCTGGGAACTACTTGCATTGCCACCCAGACTTTGGGGGCTGCGGGCTTTCCTGGCCACCCTATCCTCAAAAGCACCTTTTTTTCACTTTTCCCCAGCACCGGCCTCCAATATGGCGAACGTCCGGAGCTGACTCCCACAGCCAAGGTGGCAGCCAGAAACAACTCTTGCTTTTTATGAACGCCTCTGGGAACTACTTGCATTGCCACCCAGACTTTGGGGCTGCGGGCTTTCCTGGCCACCCTATCCTCAAAAGCACCTTTTTTTCACTTTTTCCCAGCACCTGCCTCCAATATGCCGAACGTCCTGGCCTGGCTCCCACACCCAAGGTGGCAGCCAGAACAAACCCTTGCTTTTTATGAACGCCTCTGGGAAACTACTTGCATTGCCACCCAGACTTTGGGGCTGCGGGCTTTCCTGGCCACCCTATCCTCAAAAGCATCTTTTTTTTACTTTTTCCTAGCATCGGCCTCCAATATGCCGAACGTCCGCAGCTGACTCCCACAGCCAAGGTGGCAGCCAGAACAACCCTTGCTTTTTATGAATGCCTCTGGGAAACTACTTGAATTGCCACCCAGACTTTGGGGCTGCGGGCTTTCCTGGCCACTCTATTCTCAAAAAGCACCTTTTTTTCACTTTTTCCCAGCATCAGCCTCCAATATGCCGAACGTCCGGAGCTGACTCCCACAGCCAAGGTGGCAGCCAGAAACAACCCTTGCTTTTTATGAACGCCTCTGGGAAACTACTTGCATTGCCACCCAGACTTTGGGGCTGCGGGCTTTCCTGGCCACCCTATCCTCAAAAGCACCTTTTTTTCACTTTTCCCCAGCACCGACCTCCAATATGCTGAACGTCCGCAGCTGACTCCCACAGCCAAGGTGGCAGCCAGAAAACAACCCCTTGCTTTTTATGAAACAACCTCTGGGAAACTACTTGCATTGCCACCCAGACTTTGGGGCTGCGGGCTTTCCTGGCCACCCTAATCCTCAAAAAGCACCTTTTTTTCACTTTTCCCCAGCACCGGCCCTCCAATATGGCGAAACGTCCGGAGCTGACTCCCACAGCCAAGGTGGCAGCCAGAAACAACTCTTGCTTTTTATGAACGCCTCTGGGAAAACTACTTGCATTGCCACCCAGACTTTGGGGCTGCGGGCTTTCCTGGCCACTCTATTCTCAAAAGCATCTTTTTTTCACTTTTTCCTAGCATCGGCCTCCAATATGGCGAACGTCCGCAGCTGACTCCCACAGCCAAGGTGGCAGCCAGAACAACTCTTGCTTTTTATGAACGCCTCTGGGAAACTACTTGCATTGCCACCCAGACTTTGGGGCTGCGGGCTTTCCTGGCCACCCTATCCTCAAAAGCACCTTTTTTTCACTTTTTCCCAGCACCTGCCTCCAATATGCCGAACGTCCTGGCCTGGCTCCCCACACCCAAGGTGGCAGCCAGAAACAAACCCTTGCTTTTTATGAACACCTCTGGAAACTACTTGCATTGCCACCCAGACTTTGGGGCTGCGGGCTTTCCTGGCCACTCTATTCCCAGAAGCACCTTTTTTCACTTTTCCCCAGCACCGGCCTCCAATATGCCGAACGTCCGGAGCTGACTCCCACAGCCAAGGTGGCAGCCCAGAACAAACCCTTGCTTTTTATGAACGCCTCTGGGAAACTACTTGCATTGCCACCCAGACTTTGGGGCTGCGGGCTTTCCTGGCCACCCCTATTCTCAAAAGCACCTTTTTTTCACTTTTTCCCAGCATCAGCCTCCAATATGCCGAAACGTCCGCAGCTGACTCCCCACACCCAAGGTGGCAGCCAGAACAAACTCTTGCTTTTTATGAAACGCCTCTGGGAAACTACTTGCATTGCCACCCAGACTTTGGGCTGCGGGCTTTCCTGGCCACCCTATCCTCAAAAGCATCTTTTTTTCACTTTTTCCTAGCATCGGCCTCCAATATGCCGAAACGTCCGCAGCTGACTCCCAACAGCCAAGGTGGCAGCCAGAACAACCCTTGCTTTTTATGAATGCCTCTGGGAACTACTTGCATTGCCACCCAGACTTTGGGGCTGCGGGCTTTCCTGGCCACTCTATTCTCAAAAGCACCTTTTTTTCACTTTTTCCCAGCATCAGCCTCCCAATATGCCGAACGTCCGGAGCTGACTCCCACAGCCAAGGTGGCAGCCAGAACAAAACCCTTGCTTTTTATGAAACGCCTCTGGGAACTACTTGCATTGCCACCCAGGACTTTGGGGCTGCGGGCTTTCCTGGCCACCCTATCCTCAAAAGCACCTTTTTTTCACTTTTCCCCAGCACCGGCCTCCAATATGCTGAACGTCCGCAGCTGACTCCCACAGCCAAGGTGGCAGCCAGGAAAACAACCCTTGCTTTTTATGAACGCCTCTGGGAACTACTTGCATTGCCACCCAGACTTTGGGGCTGCGGGCTTTCCTGGCCACCCTATCCTCAAAAGCACCTTTTTTTCACTTTTCCCCAGCACCGGCCCTCCAATATGGCGAACGTCCGGAGCTGACTTCCACAGCCAAGGTGGCAGCCAGAACAACTCTTGCTTTTTATGAACGCCTCTGGGAACTACTTGCATTGCCACCCAGGACTTTGGGGCTGCGGGCTTTCCTGGCCACTCTATTCTCAAAAAGCATCTTTTTTTCACTTTTTCCTAGCATCGGCCTCCAATATGGCGAACGTCCGCAGCTGACTCCCACAGCCAAGGTGGCAGCCAGAACAAACTCTTGCTTTTTATGAAACGCCTCTGGGAACTACTTGCATTGCCACCCAGACTTTGGGGCTGCGGGCTTTCCTGGCCACCCCTATCCTCAAAAAGCACCTTTTTTTTCACTTTTTCCCAGCACCTGCCTCCAATATGCCGAACGTCCTGGCCTGGCTCCCACAGCCAAGGTGGCAGCCAGAAACAACCCTTGCTTTTTATGAACACCTCTGGGAAACTACTTGCATTGCCACCCAGACTTTGGGGCTGTGGGCTTTCCTGGCCACTCTATTCCCAGAAGCACCTTTTTTCACTTTTCCCCAGCACCGGCCTCCAATATGCCGAACGTCCGGAGCTGACTCCCACAGCCAAGGTGGCAGCCAGAACAACCCTTGCTTTTTATGAAACGCCTCTGGGAAACTACTTGCATTGCCACCAGACTTTGGGGCTGCGGGCTTTCCTGGCCACCCTATCCTCAAAAGCACCTTTTTTTCCACTTTTTCCCCAGCACCGGCCTCCATATGGCGAACGTCCGGAGCTGACTCCCCACAGCCAAGGTGGCAGCCAGAAACAAACTCTTGCTTTTTATGAAACGCCTCTGGGAAACTACTTGCATTTGCCACCCAGACTTTGGGGCTGCGGGCTTTCCTGGCCACCCTATCCTCAAAAGCACCTTTTTTTCACTTTTTCCCAGCACCTGCCTCCAATATGCCGAACGTCCTGGCCTGGCTCCCACACCCAAGGTGGCAGCCAGAAACAACCCTTGCTTTTTATGAACGCCTCTGGGAAACTACTTGCATTGCCACCCAGACTTTGGGGCTGCGGGCTTTCCTGGCCACCCTATCCTCAAAAGCATCTTTTTTTCACTTTTTTCCTAGCATCGGCCTCCAATATGCCGAACGTCCGCAGCTGACTCCCACAGCCAAGGTGGCAGCCAGAACAAACCCTTGCTTTTTATGAATGCCTCTGGGAACTACTTGCATTGCCACCCAGACTTTGGGGCTGCGGGCTTTCCTGGCCACTCTATTCTCAAAAGCACCTTTTTTTCACTTTTTCCCAGCATCAGCCTCCAATATGCCGAACGTCCGGAGCTGACTCCCACAGCCAAGGTGGCAGCCAGAAAACAAACCCTTGCTTTTTATGAACGCCTCTGGGAACTACTTGCATTGCCACCCAGACTTTGGGGCTGCGGGCTTTCCTGGCCACCCTATCCTCAAAAGCACCTTTTTTTCACTTTTTTCCCAGCACCTGCCTCCAATATGCCGAAACGTCCTGGCCTGGCTCCCACACCCAAGGTGGCAGCCAGAACAACCCTTGCTTTTTATGAAACGCCTCTGGGAAACTACTTGCATTGCCACTCAGACTTTGGGGCTGCGGGCTTTCCTGGCCACCCTATCCTCAAAAGCACCTTTTTTTTCACTTTTTCCCAGCACCTGCCTCCAATATGCCGAAACGTCCTGGCCTGGCTCCCACACCCAAGGTGGCAGCCAGAAACAACCCTTGCTTTTTATGAAACACCTCTGGGAAACTACTTGCATTGCCACCCAGACTTTGGGGCTGCGGCTTTCCTGGCCACTCTATTCCCAGAAGCACCTTTTTTTCACTTTTCCCCAGCACCGGCCTCCAATATGCTGAACGTCCGGAGCTGACTCCCACAGCCAAGGTGGCAGCCAGAAACAAACCCTTGCTTTTTATGAACGCCTCTGGGAACTACTTGCATTGCCACCCAGGACTTTGGGGCTGCGGGCTTTCCTGGCCACCCTATTCTCAAAAGCACCTTTTTTTCACTTTTTCCCAGCATCAGCCTCCAATATGCTGAACGTCCGGAGCTGACTCCCACAGCCAAGGTGGCAGCCAGAACAAACCCTTGCTTTTTATGAACGCCTCTGGGAAACTACTTGCATTGCCACCCAGACTTTGGGGCTGCGGGCTTTCCTGGCCACCCTATCCTCAAAAGCACCTTTTTTTCACTTTTCCCCAGCACCGGCCTCCAATATGCTGAAACGTCCGGAGCTGACTCCCACAGCCAAGGTGGCAGCCAGAAACAACTCTTGCTTTTTATGAACGCCTCTGGGAACTACTTGCATTGCCACCCAGACTTTGGGGCTGCGGGCTTTCCTGGCCACCCTATCCTCAAAAGCACCTTTTTTTCACTTTTTCCCAGCACCGGCCTCTAATATGCCCCAACGTCCGCAGCTGACTCCCACAGCCAAGGTGGCAGCCAGAAACAAACCCTTGCTTTTTATGAAACGCCTCTGGGAAACTACTTGCATTGCCACCCAGACTTTGGGGCTGCGGGCTTTCCTGGCCACCCTATCCTCAAAAAGCACCTTTTTTTTCACTTTTCCCCAGCACCGGCCTCCAATATGGCGAACGTCCGGAGCTGACTCCCACAGCCAAGGTGGCAGCCAGAACAAACTCTTGCTTTTTATGAAACGCCTCTGGGAACTACTTGCATTGCCACCCAGACTTTGGGCTGCGGGCTTTCCTGGCCACCCTATCCTCAAAAGCACCTTTTTTTCACTTTTTCCCAGCACCTGCCTCCAATATGCCGAACGTCCTGGCCTGGCTCCCACACCCAAGGTGGCAGCCAGAACAACCCTTGCTTTTTATGAACGCCTCTGGGAACTACTTGCATTGCCACCCAGACTTTGGGGCTGCGGGCTTTCCTGGCCACCCTATCCTCAAAAGCATCTTTTTTTTTACTTTTTCCTAGCATCGGCCTCCAATATGCCGAACGTCCGCAGCTGACTCCCACAGCCAAGGTGGCAGCCAGAACAACCCTTGCTTTTTATGAATGCCTCTGGGAAACTACTTGAATTGCCACCCAGGACTTTGGGGCTGCGGGCTTTCCTGGCCACTCTATTCTCAAAAGCACCTTTTTTTCACTTTTTCCCAGCATCAGCCTCCAATATGCCGAACGTCCGGAGCTGACTCCCACAGCCAAGGTGGCAGCCAGAAAACAACCCTTGCTTTTTATGAACGCCTCTGGGAACTACTTGCATTGCCACCCAGACTTTGGGGCTGCGGGCTTTCCTGGCCACCCTATCCTCAAAAGCACCTTTTTTTCACTTTTCCCCAGCACCGACCTCCAATATGCTGAAACGTCCGCAAGCTGACTCCCACAGCCAAGGTGGCAGCCAGAACAAACCCTTGCTTTTTATGAACACCTCTGGGAAACTACTTGCATTGCCACCCAGACTTTGGGGCTGCGGGCTTTCCTGGCCACCCTATCCTCAAAAGCACCTTTTTTTCACTTTTTCCCCAGCACCGGCCTCCAATATGGCGAAACGTCCGGAGCTGACTCCCAC